>NW_027196752.1:0-15000 GCF_038502225.1 Cherax quadricarinatus
TCCATTAACCTTGAAGACGTAGCTTTAAGGAGGTCAGTCCCTCAGCCTGGAGAAGAGTTCAGTTCCATTGTCAGGAACATAGAGAGAGAGAGAGAGAGAGAGAGAGAGAGAGAGAGAGAGAGAGAGAGAGAGAGAGAGAGAGAGAGAGAGAGAGAGAGAGAGAGAGAATGATGACTGGCAAGAGATTATAATGACGCAGATAATTGATTTTATGATGATTATGAAAGATGTGAGAGAATAATGATGGCGAGTGATGATAATGGTGAATGATGACGACGTAATGATGAGATATGGTGAGTAATAAGATGATGATTAGTGATAATGATGAGTAATGACATGAGTGGCGATGAATAATGAAGATGATGATAATGATAATTGATGATGATAATGATGATTGATGATGATAATGATGATTGATGATAACTGTTAAGTAATGGTAATAGAACGAACACAAGGCAAAACAGTATAGTGAGAGAGAGAGAGAGAGAGAGAGAGAGAGAGAGAGAGAGAGAGAGAGAGAGAGAGAGAGAGAGAGAGAGAGAGAGAGAGAGAGAGAGAGAGAGAGAGAGAGAGAGAGAGAGACAGAGAGACAGAGAGAGAGAGAGAGAGAGAGAGAGAGAGAGAGAGAGAGAGAGAGAGACAGAGAGACAGAGAGACAGAGAGAGAGAGAGAGAGAGAGAGAGAGAGAGAGAGAGAGAGAGAGACAGAGAGACAGAGAGAGAGAGAGAGAGAGCCATCTCCAGATGAGAGGCAGACACAGCAACAAAGTCAACATCACATACAATGGTCCACAAAACCCGGTGGTCCGACAATTAACCTTCAGAACACCTGCACAATTATTACTTAACATAGATATCAGTATTAAATTAACACACACACATTAGCACTAATATTTACAATAATAATTGATACTAAATATTTTATTCCTCTGACGTTAGATAATATACAGCATAACGACTTTATTTTAGCTAATAATAACGCAGATCACAATATTACGTGAAATATTGTAGCCTGGATATTTGTCCAGGATATGCTGACCAGCTAGCAGCACTTCTAACTAGCATCTATCAGCACTGCCTGCACAGTGTACAGACTAGCTAGCAGCACTTCTAACTAGCATCTATCAGCACTGCCTAGGCACAGTGTACAGACTAGCTAGCAGCACTTCTAACTAGCATCTATCAGCACTGCCTAGCACAGTGTACAGACTAGCTAGCAGCACTTCTAACTAGCATCTATCAGCACTGCCTAGCACAGTGTGCTGACCAGCTAGCAGCACTTCTAACTAGCATCTATCAGCACTGCCTAGCACAGTGTACAGACTAGCTAGCAGCACTTCTAACTAGCATCTATCAGCACTGCCTAGCACAGTGTACAGACTAGCTAGCAGCACTTCTAACTAGCATCTATCAGCACTGCCTAGCACAGTGTACAGACTAGCTAGCAGCACTTCTAACTAGCATCTATCAGCACTGCCTAGCACAGTGTACAGACTAGCTAGCAGCACTTCTAACTAGCATCTATCAGCACTGCCTAGCACAGTGTACAGACTAGCTAGCAGCACTTCTAACTAGCATCTATCAGCACTGCAGTGTCACTTCTGTCAGTTATCAACTACACATCAGTGTCACTTCTGTCAGTTATCAACTACACACCAGTGTCACTCCTGTCAATTATCAACTACACACCAGTGTCACTCCTGTCAATTATCAACTACACACCAGTGTCACTCCTGTCAATCGCTGGTAAGATACTTGAGACAAAAATCTCACGCCAGATGACAGAGTTCCTCCACTACTAATCACTGCTTTGTGACCGTCAATATGGCTTCAGAATAGGTCACTTTGCTGTTGATCTGTCATTAAACATCTCCAAAAAGCGGCACTGGACACTGGTGGAATCCATAACCAGCTTTATAGTGGCACTGGACACTGGTGGAATCCAAGATCAGCTGTATAGTGGCACTGGACACTGGTGGAATCCAAGATCAGCTGTATAGTGGCACTGGACACTGGTGGAATCCATAACCAGCTTTATAGTGGCACTGGACACTGGTGGAATCCAAGATCAGCTGTATAGTGGCACTGGACACTGGTGGAATCCAAGATCAGCTGTATAGTGGCACTGGACACTGGTGGAATCCAAGATCAGCTGTATAGTGGCACTGGACACTGGTGGAATCCAAGATCAGCTGTATAGTGGCACTGGACACTGGTGGAATCCAAGATCAGCTGTATAGTGGCACTGGACACTGGTGGAATCCATAACCAGCTTTATAGTGGCACTGGACACTGGTGGAATCCAAGATCAGCTGTATAGTGGCACTGGACACTGGTGGAATCCAAGATCAGCTGTATAGTGGCACTGGACACTGGTGGAATCCAAGATCAGCTGTATAGTGGCACTGGACACTGGTGGAATCCATAACCAGCTTTATAGTGGCACTGGATACTGGTGGAATCCAAGATCAGCTGTATAGTGGCACTGAACACTGGTGGAATCCAAGATCAGCTGTATAGTGGCACTGGACACTGGTGGAATCCAAGATCAGCTGTATAGTGGCACTGGACACTGGTGAAATCCATAATCAGCTGTGTAGTGGCACTGGACACTGGTGGAATCCAAGATCAGCTGTATAGTGGCACTGGACACTGGTGGAATCCAAGATCAGCTGTATAGTGGCACTGGACACTGGTGGAATCCAAGATCAGCTGTATAGTGGCAGTGGACACTGGTGGAATCCAAGATCAGCTGTATAGTGGCACTGGACACTGGTGGAATCCAAGATCAGCTGTATAGTGGCACTGGACACTGGTGGAATCCAAGATCAGCTGTATAGTGGCACTGAACACTGGTGGAATCCAAGATCAGCTGTATAGTGGCACTGGACACTGGTGGAATCCAAGATCAGCTGTATAGTGGCACTGGACACTGGTGGAATCCATAATCAGCTGTGTAGTGGCACTGGACACTGGTGGAATCCAAGATCAGCTGTATAGTGGCACTGGACACTGGTGGAATCCAAGATCAGCTGTATAGTGGCACTGGACACTGGTGGAATCCATAATCAGCTGTGTAGTGGCACTGGATATTGATGGTGCTTTCCACCGACTATGGCACCAGGTACTCTTGGCAAAACTGCAGGCACTAGGAGTTGCCGGCTAGGTGTCGCGTAGCTGGTTTGGTAGCGCACTCAGCTCACACACTGAAATCCATGGTTCGATCTCAGGTACGGGTGCAAACAATAGAACGTGTTTCCTTAAGACACCTATTGTCCCTGTTCACATAGCAGTAAAATAGGTACCTGGGTGTTAGTGGACTGGTGTGGGTCGCATCCTGGGGACAAAACTGACCTAATATGCCTGCATAACAAGTAGTTCTCAATGGGACAGAGTCAGAGTAGTTCTCAATGGGACAGAGTCAGATTAGTTCTCAATGGGACAGAGACAGAGTAGTTCTCAATGGGACAGAGTCAGAGTAGTTCTCAATGGGACAGAGTCAGATTAGTTCTCAATGGGACAGAGACAGAGTAGTTCTCAATGGGACAGAGTCAGAGTAGTTCTCAATGGGACAGAGTCAGAGTAGTTCTCAATGGGACAGAGTCAGAGTAGTTCTCAATGGGACAGAGTCAGAGTAGTTCTCAATGGGACAGAGTCAGAGTAGTTCTCAATGGGACAGAGTCAGAGTAGTTCTCAATGGGACAGAGTCAGAGTAGTTCTCAATGGGACAGAGTCAGAGTAGTTCTCAATGGGACAGAGTCAGAGTAGTTCTCAATGGGACAGAGTCAGAGTAGTTCTCAATGGGACAGAGACAGAGTAGTTCTCAATGGGACAGAGTCAGAGTAGTTCTCAATGGGACAGAGACAGAGTAGTTCTCAATGGGACAGAGTCAGAGTAGTTCTCAATGGGACAGAGTCAGAGTAGTTCTCAATGGGACAGAGACAGAGTAGTTCTCAATGGGACAGAGACAGAGTAGTTCTCAATGGGACAGAGTCAGAGTAGTTCTCAATGGGACAGAGTCAGAGTAGTTCTCAATGGGACAGAGACAGAGTAGTTGTCAATGGGACAGAGTCAGAGTAGTTCTCAATGGGACAGAGACAGAGTAGTTCTCAATGGGACAGAGACAGAGTAGTTCTCAATGGGACAGAGACAGAGTAGTTCTCAATGGGACAGAGTCAACAAGAGTCAATTCATCCCAGAATCTCATGCATATACAGACGACTATACTCTGACATTCTGACTACACACTACAGCGAGAAGACAGCTTCTATACCACAAGACGGGCAGCGAACAGCAACTGCACTCTGGTTATACTCGTGTCAAGAAAATTCTTTCTTTTGACAGTATTGCTTCCTACAATGACTCGAAATACATGTTCTCACAGCATAATGACATCGACCAAATGGCCAGCTGACCGAATGGAGGCGGGGATCCACAGATGACCCTCAGGTGGCCCACAGGTGGCCCTCAGCTGGCCCACAGATGGCTCCAACTTCACCCTGTTCCGTGTGTGTGTGTGTTGTGTGTGTGTGTGTGTGTGTGTGTGTGTGTGTGTGTGTGTCACCTATTTGTACTCACCTATTTGTGGTTGCAGGGGTCGAGTCACAGCTCCTGGCCCCGCCTCTTCGCTGATTGCTACTAGGTCCTCTCTCTCCCTGCCCCATGAGCTCTATCATACCTCGCCTTAAAACTATGTATGGTTCCCGCCTCCACTACGTCACTTTCTAGGCTATTCCATGGCCTGACTACTCTATGACTGAAGAAATACTTCCTAACATCCCTTTGATTCATCTGAGTCTTCAACTTCCAATTGTGACCTCTTGTGTCTGTGTCCCATCTCTGGAACATCCCGTCTTTGTCCACCTTGTCTATTCCGCGCAGTATTTTATATGTCGTTATCATGTCTCCCCTGACCCTCCTGTCCTCCAGTGTCGTCAGGCCGATTTCCCTCAACCTTTCTTCGTAGGACAATCCCCGTAGCTCTGGGACTAGTCTTGTTGCAAACCTTTGCACTTTCTCTAATTTCTTGACGTGCTTGACTAGGTGTGGATTCCAAACTGGTGCTGCATACTCCAGTATGGGCCTGACGTAAATGGTATACAGAGTCTTAAACGAATCCTTACTGAGGTATCGGAACGCTATCCGTAGGTTTGCCAGGCGCCCGTATGCTGCAGCAGTTATCTGATTGATGTGCGCCTCAGGAGATATGCTCGGTGTTATACTCACCCCCAGATCTTTTTCCTTGAGTGAGGTTTGCAGTCTTTGGCCATCTAAACTATATTGTGTCTGCGGTCTTCTTTGCCCTTCCCCAATCTTCATGACTTTGCATTTGGCAGGGTTAAACTCAAGGAGCCAGTTGCTGGACCAGGCTTGTAGCCTGTCCAGGTCTCTTTGTAGTCCTGCCTGATCCTCATCCGATTTGATTCTTCTCATTAACTTCGCATCATCTGCAAACAAGGACACTTCTGAGTCTATCCCTTCCGTTATGTCGTTCACATATACCAAGAACAGCACAGGTCCTAGGACTGACCCCTGTGGAACCCCGCTTGTCACAGGCGCCCACTCTGACACCTGTGTGTGTGTGTATGTGTGTGCATGTGTGTGTGTGTGTGTGTGTGTGTGTGTGTGTGTGTGTGTGTGTGTGTGTGTGTGTGTGTGTGTGTGTGTGTGTGTGTGTGTGTATGTGTGTGTGTGTGTGTGTGTGTGTGTGTGTGTGTGTGTGTGTGTGTGTGTGTGTGTGTGTGTGTGTGTGTGTGTGTGTGTGTGTGTGTGTGTGTGTGTGTGTGTGTGTGTGTGTGTGTGTGCCCCCGCGGCCTGGTTCGTGGCCAGGCCACCACCATCAACTTGTCAAGCAACTCCCCAGGAAAGTCAGCAGTGGGAGAGAGAGTCAGCAGTGGGAGAGAGCAAGTCAGCAGTGGGAGAGAGAAAGTCAGCAGTGGGAGAGAGAAAGTCAGCAGTGGGAGAGAGAAATTCAGCAGTGGGAGAGAGAAAGTCATCAGTGGGAGAAAATCAGCAGTGGGAGAGAGAAAGTCAGCAGTGGGAGAGAGAAATTCAGCAGTGGGAGAGAGAAAGTCAGCAGTGAGAGAGAGAAAGTCAGCAGTGGGAGAGAGAAAGGCAGCAGTGAGAGAGAGAAAGTCAGCAGTGGGAGAGAGAAAGTCAGCAGTGGGAGAGAGAAAGTCATCAGTGGGAGAGAGAAAATCAGCAGTTTTGAGAGAGAAAGTCAGCAGTGGGAGAGAGAAAGTCAGCAGTGGGAGAGAGAAAGTCAGCAGTGGGAGAAAGTCAGCAGTGGGAGAGAGAAAGTCAGCAGTGGGAGAGAGAAGGTCAGCAGTGGGAGAAAGTCAGCAGTGGGAGAGAAAAAGTCAGCAGTGGGAGAAAGTCAGCAGTGGGAGAGAGAAAGTCAGTGTCAAGTGGGTTTTCGATGCGTGGATGGGTAAAAATACTCACGTAGGCTGGTAGTACGTATAATATATATCGGGAAGTATGGGAAGCGCCAACAGCCGACCTGCCTCTCTCTGCTCCCTATCTTTGACTGACCCACAAGTGCCTACAGGTGAGGGTGTTTGAAATCCTGCTATGGTCAGCAGCAATATGAATACAGCCAGTGATTCACACAGACGGTTGGTAGTGAGTCATCTACTGGTACACTGGTTACTGGTAACTGGTTACTAGGAACTGGTACTACTACTGAGAGCTCGGCGACGCTAACGTATGTCGTCCCGACATACAACTAATACAAACTAGAGACGGCAGGTGTACGGCTTGGGCTGATTCTATACAATGTCAAAGTACACAACAATTGAACATTATAACATACATAAGTAGAATATTGGAATGGAAGCTTACGTAATTGAAACTGTAATAAAACTGTAATGCAATACAAGGTATAATATAGCACAACTCATCGAATGAAACTCAACGTTGGGATTACACAATAGAAGTGATAAAAAAAAATTTGATCGATCGATCTGTATTCATGTGATCTACGGATTCTGAGGAAGGAATATATACAAAGAAAGAAGTGTTTAACAGAAAGGCAGATTCGGTGCACTCAAATCTAGACTGTTAACTCTCAGAATTCGGAGAGAACGTGAACACAAAAAAAAAAATTCTTGAATACTGATAAGTTGATACTGTAATTATTCATCTATACAGGTTATTTACATTTAACCCCAACTCTGCTAGGGTGAGATTGATATATGCAGAATGGGTGTCATCTCTGGGAGGATCAAACTCTGTTGCACTGGCTAACTCATGCTGTATTTGAGGCAAATCTGAATTGGTAGTTACAAATGATACTTGAGGATTTCTCAATACCTGTCGTGTACGTAGGGAATAACGACATTCAGGTTGATCGTCTGACTGAGTATCAGAGGTAGAGAGTACAGGATCAGGAGGATTGTCAGAGTCTGTCACATTAGTCTGGGTTGGAACATCATTATCATCACATACTAACTTCATATGATCTAAATGCGATTCTTTATACTGACCAGTACTAATTTCTCTAACCTTATACTTATTACCAGTGATATGTTCAACTACTCGATAAGGACCAACAAACTTTTGATCAAGCTTAGGCATTGCAGACGTTTTGTTAAAGTTAGTCAGCATAACTCTCGAACCTACTTTGATTTTGGATGGCTTTGCTCGAGTGTTTGCGACTCTTGTAAATTCTGCTGTTGATTTATGAAGTGTTTCACGGATTCTTCTAAAAACACTTTGAGCTAAGCTGGTACGAGTTGCTATGAAATCATCAGGGTTGTAATTTGGTTTCGGATTAGAATATAGCAACTCATAAGGCAAACGTTTATCTACACCATACAATGCATAATGTGGAGTGTCACCTATAGAAACATTGTAAGCAGAATTTATAGCACACTGCACATCAGGTATAACTTCATCCCAAGTTTCACTGTTGGGATTGATAGTGGCTCTCAAGACATCAAGTACTTTCTTATTGGTACGTTCCGCTAACCCATTGCTGGCAGGATGATGAGGAACAATGGTGGATTTAGAGATCTTGTACAAGGTACACAAATTTTCAAGAATCTCATTACAGAATTCACCTCCATTATCTGTTACTAGGGACTTAGGGGTGGTATGCCTGCAGATAATGCGTTCTTTAAACGCTTTAGCTACTGTCTCGGCAGTCTTATCTGCAATAGGAACTAACTCACAATATCTGGTGAAATGGTCTACCATAACACATAGATGTTTGTTGCCCTGGAGGGAACATTGGAAATTAGTTAACAAATCTAGCGCAACTCTTTCCCACGGTTCGCTAGTAGTTGGATACACTTGGATTGGATTAGGACCATTAGCATTACCTTTATGTTGCATGCAGACACTACATTTCTTAACATACTCAGAAATATCAGTTGCCATACGAGGCCAAAAGTATTTCAATCTGGCTTGTTTTACTGAACGATCCATACCAGGGTGCGCAACACCTGGTACATCGTGAACTAGCTGTAAGGCTACATTCACTAGTGACTGTGGAATTACTAACTGGTAAACTCTTCTGCTAGGAGTACCCAACTCGGCTGTTCGATACAGTAATTCTTGGTTCATGACAAAGTCACTGATGGGTGCTGGTGGCTTCACAGTCAGAATAAGATCTTCCTGGAGCAGGAATCGAATCACACCAGACCACATGGGATCTGTTCGTTGAGCATTCTTTACATCTTCAGCACTAAATGGAGGGTCTGCAGTTACTATACTAACATGTCGCGATAAGGCATCTGCGACTACATTTGACTTGCCAGGTAAGTGTTCAAAGGTGGGATTGAACTCTTGGATAGTCAAGGTCCATCTGGCTAACCTTCCAGTAGGTTGTTTGTTCTGGAATAAAGGTATCAGTGGAGCATGGTCTGTCAAGACATGAACAGAGTACTGATAAATAATGTCTCGGAAGTGCTTTAAAGACCATACTATTGCTAAAGCTTCTTGCTCAGTTACTGTATAATTACGTTCAGCCTTCGTAAGGACTCGGCTAGCAAATGCAACTGCGTTGTACTTGCCATCAGTCTTCTGAGCTAGTACGGCACCTATGCCAATAGAACTAGCATCAGTTGTCAGATAGAAGGGCTTAGAAAAATCTGGAAATTTCAAAATTGGAGCAGATGTTAGCTTTTCTTTTAGAGTTTGGAATGCTCTTTCTTGACGGAAGGTCCAAACAAAAGGAGCATCTTTCTTAAGCAACTCAGAGGAGCAGCTATGGAAGAAAAATTGGCAATGAAAGATCTATAAAAACCTGCTAAGCCCACAAAGGATCTTACGGCATCAGCAGTTTTGGGAGTTGGAAAATTTAGTACTGCAGTTACTTTACTTTGGTCAGTCGTAACCCCTCTAGGAGTGACTACGTGACCAAGAAACTTAATTTCTGATCTGAAAAATTGACATTTAGACAGTTTGATCTTTAAATTGGCTTCTTCAAGCTTACCAAGTACTACATCAAGTCTTTTCAAGTGTGTATCCACGTCTTTAGACATGACGATTACGTCATCTAAGTACACCATAAGTGCATTACCTATGAGACCTCTAAAGATATTAGTCATGAGCCTTGAGAACGTGATAGGGGAGGATCGTAATCCAAACGCCATACGGAGGAAGTGATAATGACCTGTAGGAGTGGAGAATGCAGTTAGCTCTTGGCTGTCCTCGTGAAGAGGGACTTGCCAAAACCCTTGTAACAAATCCAGGGTTGAAAAGACTTTGTTATCTCCGATGTTACGTAAAAGATCACCCAGTACAGGAAGTGGGAAGCGATCTGGAATAGTTTTCGCATTTAACTTCCTAAAGTCAATCACTGGGCGCCAAGTACCATCCTTCTTAGGTACTAGGATCAAGGGTGCATTCCAAGGTGAATTGCTAGGTGCAATAACTCCATCATCAAGCATTTGATTGATCAATTCTTCTGCGACAGCAACTTGTGAATGAGGCATTCTGTACGCAGGTATATAGATAGGTCTAGTACCAGGTTCAAGTGGAATACGATGGGACAATAAGTTCGTTATACCCATCTTCTCACCTGGTAAGACAATGGCTTTACGACGTTTGTTCAACAGAGTCAACAAACGCTTGACTTCATCTGGGAAGTCAGTGGGAGCTACCTGTCTTTCTCCTCAACTGGTGGAACAGATAGTGCCTACAGGGTGAGGGTGTTTGAAATCCTGCTATGGTCAGCAGCAATATGAATACAGTCAATGATTCACACAGACGGTTGGTAGTGAGTCATCTACTGGTACACTGGTTACTGGTAACTGGTTACTAGGAACTGGTACTACTACTGAGAGATGGAGAGAGAAAGTCAGCAGTGAGAGAAAGTCAGCAATGAGAGAAAGTCAGCAGTGAGAGAAAGTCAGCAATGAGAGAAAGTCAGCAGTGAGAGAAAGTCAGCAGTGAGAGAAAGTCAGCAATGAGAGAAAGTCAGCAGTGAGAGAAAGTCAGCAGTGAGAGAAAGTCAGCAATGAGAGAAAGTCAGCAGTGAGAGAAAGTCAGCAATGAGAGAAAGTCAGCAGTGAGAGAAAGTCAGCAGTGAGAGAAAGTCAGCAGTGAGAGAAAGTCAGCAGTGAGAGAAAGTCAGCAGTGAGACAAAGTCAGCAGTGAGAGAAAGTCAGCAGTGAGAGAAAGTCAGCAGTGAGAGAAAGTCAGCAGTGAGAGAAAGTCAGCAATGAGAGAAAGTCAGCAGTGAGAGAAAGTCAGCAATGAGAAAAAGTCAGCAGTGAGAGAAAGTCAGCAGTGAGAGAAAGTCAGCAGTGAGAGAAAGTCAGCAGTGAGAGAAAGTCAGCAGTGAGAGAAAGTCAGCAGTGAGAGAAAGTCAGCAGTGAGAGAAAGTCAGCAGTGAGAGAAAGTCAGCAGTGGGAGAAAGTCAGCAGTGAGAGAAAGTCAGCAGTGAGAGAAAGTCAGCAGTGAGAAAAAGTCAGCAGTGAGAGAAAGTCAGCAGTGAGAGAAAGTCAGCAGTGAGAGAAAGTCAGCAGTGAGAGAAAGTCAGCAGTGAGAGAAAGTCAGCAGTGAGAGAAAGTCAGCAGTGAGAGAAAGTCAGCAGTGAGGGAAAGTCAGCAGTGAGAGAAAGTCAGCAGTGAGAGAAAGTCTGCAGTGAGAGAAAGTCAGCAGTGAGAGAAAGTCAGCAGTGAGAGAAAGTCAGCAGTGAGAGAAAGTCAGCAGTGAGAGAAAGTCAGCAGTGAGAGAAAGTCAGCAGTGAGAGAAAGTCAGCAGTGAGAGAAAGTCAGCAGTGAGAGAAAGTCAGCAGTGAGAGAAAGTCAGCAGTGAGAGAAAGTCAGCAGTGAGAGAAAGTCAGCAGTGAGAGAAAGTCAGCAGTGAGAGAAAGTCAGCAGTGAGAGAAAGTCAGCAGTGAGAGAAAGTCAGCAGTGAGAGAAAGTCAGCAGTGAGAGAAAGTCAGCAGTGAGAGAAAGTCAGCAGTGAGAGAAAGTCAGCAGTGAGAGAAAGTCAGCAGTGAGAGAAAGTCAGCAGTGAGAGAAAGTCAGCAGTGAGAGAAAGTCAGCAGTGAGACAAAGTCAGCAGTGAGACAAAGTCAGCAGTGAGACAAAGTCAGCAGTGAGAGAAAGTCAGCAGTGAGAGAAAGTCAGCAATGAGAGAAAGTCAGCAGTGAGAGAAAGTCAGCAGTGAGAGAAAGTCAGCAGTGAGAGAAAGTCAGCAGTGAGAGAAAGTCAGCAGTGAGAGAAAGTCAGCAGTGAGAGAAAGTCAGCAGTGAGAGAAAGTCAGCAGTGAGAGAAAGTCAGCAGTGAGAGAAAGTCAGCAGTGAGAGAAAGTCTGCAGTGAGAGAAAGTCAGCAGTGAGAGAAAGTCAGCAGTGAGAGAAAGTCAGCAGTGAGAGAAAGTCAGCAGTGAGAGAAAGTCAGCAGTGAGAGAAAGTCAGCAGTGAGAGAAAGTCAGCAGTGAGAGAAAGTCAGCAGTGAGAGAAAGTCAGCAGTGAGAGAAAGTCAGCAGTGAGAGAAAGTCTGCAGTGAGAGAAAGTCAGCAGTGAGACAAAGTCAGCAGTGAGAGAAAGTCAGCAGTGAGAGAAAGTCAGCAGTGAGAGAAAGTCAGCAGTGAGAGAAAGTCAGCAGTGAGAGAAAGTCAGCAGTGAGAGAAAGTCAGCAGTGAGAGAAAGTCAGCAGTGAGAGAAAGTCAGCAGTGAGAGAAAGTCTGCAGTGAGAGAAAGTCAGCAGTGAGACAAAGTCAGCAGTGAGAGAAAGTCAGCAGTGAGACAAAGTCAGCAGTGAGAGAAAGTGAGCAGTGAGAGAAAGTCAGCAGTGAGAGAAAGTCAGCAGTGAGACAAAGTCAGCAGTGAGACAAAGTCAGCAGTGAGACAAAGTCAGCAGTGAGAGAAAGTCAGCAGTGAGACAAAGTCAGCAGTGAGAGAAAGTCAGCAGTGAGAGAAAGTCAGCAGTGAGAGAAAGTCAGCAGTGAGACAAAGTCAGCAGTGAGACAAAGTCAGCAGTGAGACAAAGTCAGCAGTGAGACAAAGTCCACAAAATTATTAAAAAATATGAGAATTTTTCGTTCATTTAATTAATTATATCACCACCAAAAATAAAGATAAAAATAAACTCTCTCTCTCTCTCTCTCTCTCTCTCTCTCTCTCTCTCTCTCTCTCTCTCTCTCTCTCTCTCTCTCTCTCTCTCTCTCTCTCTCTCTCTCTCTCTCTCGCAGGGTTCCTAACTTCATCAATAAGCTAATAGCTGTTACCTACATCAGCTCATTTGAAGTTATTTTTATTGTTATGAAACACACAGGGAACAGGGAGTTGGAGCCATCTGTGGGCCAGCTGAAGGCCAGCTGAGGGCCATCTATAGGCCAGCTGAGGGCCATCTATGGGTGGGAAAAGTTGGGTAGATAAGAGTGGCAACATAGATGAATGGTAGAGGAAGAGTGTATGGTTGAATGTTGGTTGAGTAGGTGGGTATGCATCTACCCATCCTCTCCACCAGGTGGGAGTTAACATGGGACCCTCCTAGCTGGATATTACTTGACTTACTTAACATGGGAGCCTGGCTAACATTAACTTACTTAACATGGGAGCCTGCTAGCTGGCTAACATTAACTTACTTAACATGGGAGCCTGCTAGCTGGCTAACATTAACTTACTTAACATGGGAGCCTGCTAGCTGGCTAACATTAACTTACTTAACATGGGAGCCTGCTAACATTAACTTATTTAACATGGGAGCCTGCTAGCTGCCTAACATTAACTTACTTAACATGGGAGCCTGCTAGCTGCCTAACATTAACTTAATTTACATGGGAGCCTGCTAGCTGGCTAACATTAACTTACTTAACATGGGAGCCTGCTAGCTGCCTAACATTAACTTACTTAACATGGGAGCCTGCTAGCTGGCTAACATTAACTTACTTAACATGGGAGCCTGCTAGCTGGCTAACATTAACTTACTTAACATGGGAGCCTGCTAGCTGGCTAACATTAACTTACTTAACATGGGAGCCTGCTAGCTGGCTAACATTAACTTACTTAACATGGGAGCCTGCTAGCTGGTTAACATTAACTTACTTAACATGGGAGCCTGGCTAACATTAACTTAATATGGGATCCTGCTAGCTGGTTAACATTAACTTGCTTAACATGGGAGCCTGCTAGCTGGCTAACATTAACTTACTTAACATGGGACCCTCCTAGCTGGATATTACTTGACTTACTTAACATGGGAGCCTGCTAACATTAACTTACTTAACATGGGAGCCTGCTAACATTAACTTACTTAACATGGGAGCCTGCTAACATTAACTTACTTAACATGGAAGCCTGCTAGCTGGCTAACATTAACTTACTTAACATGGAAGCCTGCTAGCTGGCTAACATTAACTTACTTAACATGGGAGCCTGCTAGCTGGCTAACATTAACTTACTTAACATGGAAGCCTGCTAGCTGGCTAACATTAACTTACTTAACATGGGAGCCTGCTAGCTGGCTAACATTAACTTACTTAACATGGGAGCCTGCTAGCTGGTTAACATTAACTTACTTAACATGGGAGCCTGCTAGCTGGCTAACATTAACTTACTTAACATGGGAGCCTGCTAGCTGCCTAACATTAACTTACTTAACATGGGAGCCTGCTAACATTAACTTATTTAACATGGGAGCCTGCTAACATTAACTTACTTAACATGGGAGCCTGCTAACATTAACTTATTTAACATGGGAGCCTGCTATCTGCTAACATTAACTTACTTAACATGGGAGCCTGCTAACATTAACTTACTTAACATGGGAGCCTGCTAACATTAACTTACTTAACATGGGAGCCTGCTAACATTAACTTAACATGGGAGCCTGCTAACATTAACTTACTTAACATGGGAGCCTGCTAGCTTAACTTACTTAACATGGGAGCCTGCTAACATTAACTTACTTAACATGGGAGCCTGCTAACATTAACTTACTTAACATGGGAGCCTGCTAACATTAACTTACTTAACATGGGAGCCTGCTAACATTAACTTACTTAACATGGGAGCCTGCTAACATTAACTTACTTAACATGGGAGCCTGCTAACATTAACTTACTTAACATGGGAGCCTGCTAGCTTAACTTACTTAACATGGGAGCCTGCTAACATTAACTTACTTAACATGGGAGCCTGCTAGCTAGTTAACATTAACTTACTTAACATGGGAGCCTGCTAACATTAACTTACTTAACATGGGAGCCTGCTAGCTGGTTAACATTAACTTAACATGGGAGCCTGCTAGCTGGCTAACATTAACTTACTTAACATGGGAGCCTGCTAGCTAGTTAACATTAACTTACTTAACATGGGAGCCTGCTAACATTAACTTACTTAACATGGGAGCCTGCTAACATTAACTTACTTAACATGGGAGCCTGCCTGCTAACATTAACTTACTTAACATGGGAGCCTGCTAGCTGCCTAACATTAACTTACTTAACATGGGAGCCTGCTAACATTAACTTACTTAACATGGGAGCCTGCTAACATTAACTTACTTAACATGGGAGCCTGCTAACATTAACTTACTTAA
>NW_027196752.1:17500-52500 GCF_038502225.1 Cherax quadricarinatus
GATCAGGCAGGACTACAAAGAGACCTGGACAGGCTACAAGCCTGGTCCAGTAACTGGCTCCTTGAGTTTAACCCTGCCAAATGCAAAGTCATGAAGATTGGGGAAGGGCAAAGAAGACCGCAGACACAATATAGTTTAGATGGCCAAAGACTGCAAACCTCACTCAAGGAAAAAGATCTGGGGGTGAGTATAACACCGAGCATATCTCCTGAGGCGCACATCAATCAGATAACTGCTGCAGCATACGGGCGCCTGGCAAACCTACGGATAGCGTTCCGATACCTCAGTAAGGATTCGTTTAAGACTCTGTATACCATCTACGTCAGGCCCATACTGGAGTATGCAGCACCAGTTTGGAATCCACACCTAGTCAAGCACGTCAAGAAATTAGAGAAGGTGCAAAGGTTTGCAACAAGACTAGTCCCAGAGCTACGGGGATTGTCCTACGAAGAAAGGTTGAGGGAAATCGGCCTGACGACACTGGAGGACAGGAGGGTCAAGGGAGACATGATAACGACATATAAAATACTGCGCGGAATAGACAAGGTGGACAAAGACGGGATGTTCCAGAGAAGGGACACAGACACAAGAGGTCACAATTGGAAGTTGAAGACTCAGATGAATCAAAGGGATGTTAGGAAGTATTTCTTCAGTCATAGAGTAGTCAGGCCATGGAATAGCCTAGAAAGTGACGTAGTGGAGGCGGGAACCATACATAGTTTTAAGGCGAGGTATGACAGAGCTCATGGGGCAGGGAGAGAGAGGACCTAGTAGCAATCAGCGAAGAGGCGGGGCCAGGAGCTATGACTCGACCCCTGCAACCACGAATAGGTGAGTACAAATAGGTGAGTACATACACAAACACGCATATATATATATATATATATATATATATATATATATATATATATATATATATATATACATATATATATATATATATATATATAGATAGATAGATAGATAGATAGATAGATAGATAGAAAGATAGATAAACATATATATATATAGATAAATATATATATATATATATATATATATATATATATATATATATATATATATATATATATATATATATATATATATATATATATATATATATATCTTCCAGACTCAAGTCACTCTAGGAATAAATGACTTATTTGTCTGTCTGTCTGTCTGTATGTCTGTCTGTCTGTCTGTCTGTCTGTCTGTCTGTCTGTCTGTCTGTCTCTGTGACTCACGAAATCGTAATGACACGATTGCAAACAAACCATACCACGGGTGGGATTTGAACCCGCGGCCAGAGAGTCTCAAGTGGCTAACGCGACGGTCTGGAGTTTTGAGACTCTCTGACCGCGGGTTCAAATCCCGCCCGTGGTATGGTATGGTTTGGTTTGTCTCTCTCTCTCTCTCTCTCCCATTTCTACTCTTCCATACTACTACTATTGTTATTGTTATTATTATTATTATTATTATTATTATTATTATTATTATTATTATTATTATTATTATTATTATTATTATTATTATTATTATTATTATTATACCTATGAACGGTATCAGTGAACCGAGGCTCCAAGCAAGGTAACCATTTGTCTCAAAACCCCAGCCCCATCTACATCAATGATCCCACAGCCTCTTTACTCCCCTCACATCCATTACCCCTTAGCTACAATTATTACCCCTTACCACCCCCTTATCACCAGCCATATTTATAATCATTAATTACCACCTGTCTTAATAAGCCTCTATTATTCTCTACCATCTATTACATGCCATTATCTTCCATCTATTATTCTCTACCATGTATTACATGCCATTATCTTCCGTCTATTATTCTCTACCATCTATTATTCTCTACCATCTATTACATGCCATTATCTTCCATCTATTATTCTCTACCATCTATTACATGCCATTATCTTCCATCTATTATTCTCTACCATCTATTACATGCCATTATCTTCCATCCTTCTACACTATCTCCCATTTCCTCAAATTATCTCCCATTAACGCCTCCCTATTTCCAATCTCCTTCCATTATCTCTCCTCTCTCACTCTTTCTCCCTTTTATTAAATATATTACAGTTATTGCTTCTATATATATTACCCTTCCTTCTATATACATCACTCCTGTCTTCTATATACATTACCCTTCTATATACATTACCCTTCTATATACATTACCCTTCTATATACATTACCCTTCTATATACATTACCCTTCTATATACATTACCCTTCTATATACATTACCCTTCCTTCTATATACTACATTATTCCTTCTTCTATATACATTACCATTCTGTATACGTTATCCCTTCCTTCTATATACATTACCCCTAATTCTATATACATTATAACTTACTTCTATAATAATATAAATAATAATAATAATAATAATAATAATAATAATAATAATAATAATAATAATAATAATAATAATAATAATAATCCCACTTAACTGCCCACCCAACAATAATTAACCACCACAATTATCCCAACAATAATTAACCACCACAATTATCCCAACAATAATTAACCACCACAATTATCCAACAATAATTAACCACCACAATTATCCAACAATAATTAACCACCACAATTATCCAACAATAATTAACCACCACAATTATCCAACAATAATTAACCACCACAATTATCCAACAATAATTAACCACCACAATTATCCAACAATAATTAACCACCACAATTATCCCAACAATAATTAACCACCACAATTATCCAACAATAATTAACCACCACAATTATCCAACAATAATTAACCACCACAATTATCCAACAATAATTAACCACCACAATTATCCAACAATAATTAACCACCACAATTATCCAACAATAATTAACCACCACAATTATCCAACAATAATTAACCACCACAATTATCCAACAATAATTAACCACCACAATTATCCAACAATAATTAACCACCACAATTATCCAACAATAATTAACCACCACAATTATCCAACAATAATTAACCACCACAATTATCCAACAATAATTAACCACCACAATTATCCAACAATAATTAACCACCACAATTATCCAACAATAATTAACCACCACAATTATCCAACAATAATTAACCACCACAATTATCCAACAATAATTAACCACCACAATTATCCAACAATAATTAACCACCACAATTATCCAACAATAATTAACCACCACAATTATCCAACAATAATTAACCACCACAATTATCCAACAATAATTAACCACCACAATTATCCAACAATAATTAACCACCACAATTATCCAACAATAATTAACCACCACAATTATCCAACAATAATTAACCACCACAATTATCCAACAATAATTAACCACCACAATTATCCAACAATAATTAACCACCACAATTATCCAACAATAATTAACCACCACAATTATCCAACAATAATTAACCACCACAATTATCCAACAATAATTAACCACCACAATTATCCAACAATAATTAACCACCACAATTATCCAACAATAATTAACCACCACAATTATCCAACAATAATTAACCACCACAATTATCCAACAATAATTAACCACCACAATTATCCAACAATAATTAACCACCACAATTATCCAACAATAATTAACCACCACAATTATCCAACAATAATTAACCACCACAATTATCCAAACAATAATTAACCACCACAATTATCCAAACAATAATTAACCACCACAATTATCCAACAATAATTAACCACCACAATTATCCAACAATAATTAACCACCACAATTATCCAACAATAATTAACCACCACAATTATCCAACAATAATTAACCACCACAATTATCCAACAATAATTAACCACCACAATTATCCAAACAATAATTAACCACCACAATTATCCAAACAATAATTAACCACCACAATTATCCAACAATAATTAACCACCACAATTATCCAAACAATAATTAACCACCACAATTATCCAAACAATAATTAACCACCACAATTATCCAACAATAATTAACCACCACAATTATCCAACAATAATTAACCACCACAATTATCCAACAATAATTAACCACCACAATTATCCAAACAATAATTAACCACCACAATTATCCCAACAATAATTAACCACCACAATTATCCAACAATAATTAACCACCACAATTATCCAACAATAATTAACCACCACAATTATCCAACAATAATTAACCACCACAATTATCCCAACAATAATTAACCACCACAATTATCCAACAATAATTAACCACCACAATTATCCCAACAATAATTAACCACCACAATTATCCCAACAATAATTAACCACCACAATTATCCCAACAATAATTAACCACCACAATTATCCCAACAATAATTAACCACCACAATTATCCCAACAATAATTAACCACCACAATTATCCCAACAATAATTAACCACCACAATTATCCCAACAATAATTAACCACCACAATTATCCCAACAATAATTAACCACCACAATTATCCCACCATAATTAACCACCACAATTATCCCACCATAATTAACCACCACAATTATCCCACCATAATTAACCACCACAATTATCCCACCATAATTAACCACCACAATTATCCCACCATAATTAACCACCACAATTATCCCACCATAATTAACCACCACAATTATCCCACCATAATTAACTACCACAATTATCCCACCATAATTAACCACCACAATTATCCAACCGTAATTAACCACAACAATTATCCCACCATAATTAACAACCACAATTATCCCACGATAATTAACCACCACAATTATCCTACCATAATTAACCACCACAATTATCCCACCGTAATTAACCACCACAATTATCCCACCATAATTAACCACCACAATTATCCCACCATAATTAACCACCACAATTATCCCAACAATAATTAACCACCACAATTATCCCACCATAATTAACCACCACAATTATCCCAACAATAATTAACCACCACAATTATCCCACCATAATTAACCACCACAATTATCCCACCATAATTAACCACCACAATTATCCCACCATAATTAACCACCACAATTATCCCACCATAATTAACCACCACAATTATCCCACCATAATTAACCACCACAATTATCCCACCATAATTAACCACCACAATTATCCCACCATAATTAACCACCACAATTATCCCACCATAATTAACCACCACAATTATCCCACCGTAATTAACCACCACAATTATCCCACCATAATTAACCACCACAATTATCCCACCATAATTAACCACCACAATTATCCCACCATAATTAACCACCACAATTATCCCACCATAATTAACCACCACAATTATCCAACTGTAATTAACCAACACAATTATCCCACCATAATTAACCACCACAATTATCCAACTGTAATTAACCAACACAATTATCCCACCATAATTAACCACCACAATTATCCCACCATAATTAACCACGACAATTATCCACCATAATTAACCACCACAATTATCCCACCATAATTAACCACGACAATTATCCCACCATAATTAACCACCACAATTATCCCACCATAATTAACCACGACAATTATCCCACCATATTTAACCACCACAATTATCCCACCATAATTAACCACCACAATTATCCCACCATAATTAACCACCACAATTATCCCACTGTAATTAACCACCACAATTATCCCACCATAATTAACCACCACAATTATCCCACCATAATTAACCACCACAATTATCCCACCATAATTAACCACCACAATTATCCCACCATAATTAACCACCACAATTATCCCACCATAATTAACCACCACAATTATCCCACCATAATTAACCACCACAATTATCCCACCATAATTAACCACCACAATTATCCCACCATAATTAACCACCACAATTAACCCACCATAATTAACCACCACAATTATCCCACCATAATTAACCACCACAATTATCCCACCATAATTAACCACCACAATTATCCCACCATAATTAACCACCAAAACTATCCCACCATAATTAACCACCTCAATTAACCACCGCAATTATCCCACCATAATTAACCACCACAATTATCCCACCATAATTAACCACCAGAATTAACCCACCATAATTAACCACCACAATTAACCCACCACAATTAACCCACCATAATTAACCACCACAATTATCCCACCATAATTAACCACTACAATTATCCCACCATAATTAACCACCACAATTATCCCACCATAATTAACCACCAGAATTAACCCACCATAATTAACCACCACAATTAACCCACCATAACTAACCACCACAATTAACCCACCATAATTAACCACCACAATTATCCCACCATAATTAACCACTACAATTATCCCACCATAATTAACCACCACAATTATCCCACCATAATTAACCCACCACAATTAATCCAAAGTAATTAACAACACCACAATTAACACAGAGTAATTAACCCACCATAATTAACCCACCATAATTAACCCACCATAATTAACCCTTGGTAGACAGCAACCACCCAGGGAGGTACTACCGTCCTGTGGTAGTAGGTTGGTAGACAGCAACCACCCAGGGAGGTACTACCGTCCTGTGGTAGTAGGTTGGTAGACAGCAACCACCCAGGGAGGTACTACCGTCCTGTGGTAGTAGGTTGGTAGACAGCAACCACCCAGGGAGGTACTACCGTCCTGTGGTAGTAGGTTGGTAGACAGCAACCACCCAGGGAGGTACTACCGTCCTGTGGTAGTAGGTTGGTAGACAACAACCACCCAGGGAGGTACTACCGTCCTGTGGTAGTAGGTTGGTAGACAGCAACCACCCAGGGAGGCACTACAGTCCTGTGGTAGTAGGTTGGTAGAAACAACCACCCAGGGAGGTACTACCGTCCTGTGGTAGTAGGTTGGTAGACAACAACCACCCAGGGAGGTACTACCGTCCTGTGGTAGTAGGTTGGTAGACAACAACCACCCAGGGAGGTACTACCGTCCTGTGGTAGTAGGTTGGTAGACAACAACCACCCAGGGAGGTACTACCGTCCTGTGGTAGTAGGTTGGTAGACAACAACCACCCAGGGAGGTACTACCGTCCTGTGGTAGTAGGTTGGTAGACACAACCACCCAGGGAGGTACTACCGTCCTGTGGTAGTAGGTTGGTAGACAACAACCACCCAGGGAGGTACTACCGTCCTGTGGTAGTAGGTTGGTAGACAGCAACCACCCAGGGAGGTACTACCGTCCTGTGGTAGTAGGTTGGTAGACAGCAACCACCCAGGGAGGTACTACCGTCCTGTGGTAGTAGGTTGGTAGACAGCAACCACCGAGGGAGGTATTACCGCCCTGTGGTAGTAGGTTGGTAGACACAACCTCCCAGGGAGGTACTACCGTCCTGTGGTGGTAGGTTGGTAGACACAACCACCCAGTGAGGTACTACCGTCCTGTGGTAATAGGTTTGTAGACAGCAACCACGCAGGGAGGTACTACCGTCCTGTGGTAGTAGGTTTGTAGACAGCAACCACCCAGGGAGGTACTACCGTCCTGTGGTAGTAGGTTGGTAGACAACAACCACCCAGGGAGGTACTACCGTCCTGTGGTAGTAGGTTGGTAGACAACAACCACCCAGGGAGGTACTACCGTCCTGTGGTAGTAGGTTGGTAGACAACAACCACCCAGGGAGGTACTACCGTCCTGTGGTAGTAGGTTGGTGGTACACAACCACCCAGGGAGGTACTACCGTCCTGTGGTAGTAGGTTGGTAGACAACAACCACCCAGGGAGGTACTACCGTCCTGTGGTAGTAGGTTGGTAGACAGCAACCACCCAGGGAGGTACTACCGTCCTGTGGTAGTAGGTTGGTAGACAGCAACCACCCAGGGAGGTACTACCGTCCTGTGGTAGTAGGTTGGTAGACAGCAACCACCCAGGGAGGTACTACCGTCCTGTGGTAGTAGGTTGGTAGACAGCAACCACCCAGGGAGGTACTACCGTCCTGTGGTAGTAGGTTGGTAGACAACAACCACCCAGGGAGGTACTACCGTCCTGTGGTAGTAGGTTGGTAGACAGCAACCACCCAGGGAGGTACTACCGTCCTGTGGTAGTAGGTTGGTAGACAGCAACCACCCAGGGAGGTACTACCGTCCTGTGGTAGTAGGTTGGTAGACAGCAACCACCCAGGGAGGTACTACCGTCCTGTGGTAGTAGGTTGGTAGACAGCAACCACCCAGGGAGGTACTACCGTCCTGTGGTAGTAGGTTGGTAGACAGCAACCACCCAGGGAGGTACTACCGTCCTGTGGTAGTAGGTTGGTAGACAGCAACCACCCAGGGAGGTACTACCGTCCTGTGGTAGTAGGTTGGTAGACAACAACCACCCAGGGAGGTACTACCGTCCTGTGGTAGTAGGTTGGTAGACAACAACCACCCAGGGAGGTACTACCGTCCTGTGGTAGTAGGTTGGTAGACAACAACCACCCAGGGAGGTACTACCGTCCTGTGGTAGTAGGTTGGTAGACAACAACCACCCAGGGAGGTACTACCGTCCTGTGGTAGTAGGTTGGTAGACAGCAACCACCCAGGGAGGTACTACCGTCCTGTGGTAGTAGGTTGGTAGACAGCAACCACCCAGGGAGGTACTACCGTCCTGTGGTAGTAGGTTGGTAGACAACAACCACCCAGGGAGGTACTACCGTCCTGTGGTAGTAGGTTGGTAGACAGCAACCACCCAGGGAGGTACTACCGTCCTGTGGTAGTAGGTTGGTAGACAGCAACCACCCAGGGAGGTACTACCGTCCTGTGGTAGTAGGTTGGTAGACAACAACCACCCAGGGAGGTACTACCGTCCTGTGGTAGTAGGTTGGTAGACAGCAACCACCCAGGGAGGTACTACCGTCCTGTGGTAGTAGGTTGGTAGACAACAACCACCCAGGGAGGTACTACCGTCCTGTGGTAGTAGGTTGGTAGACAACAACCACCCAGGGAGGTACTACCGTCCTGTGGTAGTAGGTTGGTAGACAACAACCACCCAGGGAGGTACTACCGTCCTGTGGTAGTAGGTTGGTAGACAACAACCACCCAGGGAGGTACTACCGTCCTGTGGTAGTAGGTTGGTAGACAGCAACCACCCAGGGAGGTACTACCGTCCTGTGGTAGTAGGTTGGTAGACAACAACCACCCAGGGAGGTACTACCGTCCTGTGGTAGTAGGTTGGTAGACAACAACCACCCAGGGAGGTACTACCGTCCTGTGGTAGTAGGTTGGTAGACAGCAACCACCCAGGGAGGTACTACCGTCCTGTGGTAGTAGGTTGGTAGACAGCAACCACCCAGGGAGGTACTACCGTCCTGTGGTAGTAGGTTGGTAGACAACAACCACCCAGGGAGGTACTACCGTCCTGTGGTAGTAGGTTGGTAGACAACAACCACCCAGGGAGGTACTACCGTCCTGTGGTAGTAGGTTGGTAGACAACAACCACCCAGGGAGGTACTACCGTCCTGTGGTAGTAGGTTGGTAGACAACAACCACCCAGGGAGGTACTACCGTCCTGTGGTAGTAGGTTGGTAGACAACAACCACCCAGGGAGGTACTACCGTCCTGTGGTAGTAGGTTGGTAGACAGCAACCACCCAGGGAGGTACTACCGTCCTGTAGTGAGTGTGCCTGTAATTGTTTTACATGATAGTAGGATTGCTGATGTCTCTTTTCTGTCTCATAAACATGCAAGATTTCAGGTACGTCTTGCTACTTCTACTTACACTTAGGTCACACTACACATACATGTACAAGCATATATATACACACCCCTCTGGGTTTTCTTCTATTTTCTTACTAGTTCTTGTTCTTGTTTATTTCCTCTTATCTCCATGGGGAAGTGGAACAGAATTCTTCCTCCGTAAGCCATGCGTGTTGTAAGAGGCGACTAAAATGCCGGGAACAAGGGGCTAGTAACCCCTCCTCCTGTATATATTACTAAACCAGGTCACCACACCACCACCCAGGTCACCACACCACCACCCAGGTCACCACATCACCACCCAGGTCACCACACCATCACCCAGGTCACCACACCACCACCCAGGTCACCACACCACCACCCAGGTCACCACATCACCACCCAGGTCACCACACCATCACCCTGGTCACCACACCACCACCCTGGTCACCACACCACCACCCACGTCACCACACCACCACCCAGGTCACCACACCACCACCCAGGTCACCACACCATCACCCAGGTCACCACACCACCACCCAGGTCACCACACCACCACCCAGGTCACCACACCACCACCCAGGTCACCACACCACCACCAAGGTCACCACACCACCACCCAGGTCACCACACCACCACCCAGGTCACCACACCACCACCCAGGTCACCACACCACCACCCAGGTCACCACACCACCACCCAGGTCACCACACCACCACCCAGGTCACCACACCACCACAGCCTCTCACAATACAACTGACCTGTATAAACAAAGGCAAATTTTGCATGATCAATCACCTTCGAGCAGGTCCACCTGCCACAGTTGAGAACGTTTCTGCCAGCACATGAGCGAAACGTAGCAAGGAAAGCTAGTCTTGCGACCTCTTCTTCTTTACCAACAACAGTAATAACAGTTATTATTACTGGTATGATTATTACTGTTATTATTATTATTATTATGTGAGGAAGCGCTAAATCCGTAGGTTTCATTAGGGAGGAAAAAAAGAGAGGTTCCCAGAAGCCATTGTGTTGGTAAGGGGAGAGAGGGACGAGAGGGGAGAGAGGGACGAGAGGGGAGAGAGGGACGAGAGGGGAGAGAGGGACGAGAGGGGAGAGAGGGACGAGAGGGGAGAGAGGGACGAGAGGGGAGAGAGGGACGAGAGTGGAGAGAGGGATGAGAGGGGAGAGAGGGACGAGAGGGGAGAGAGGGACGAGAGGGGAGAGAGGGACGAGAGGGGAGAGAGGGACGAGAGGGGAGACAGGGACGAGAGGGGAGAGAGGGACGAGAGGGGAGAGACAGAGAATGCCTCTCCACCTCAGACAACATTCTCACTTGTACATTAAACCACCTCTAACATCAACTCTCTCTCTCTCTCTCTCTCTCTCTCTCTCTCTCTCTCTCTCTCTCTCTCTCTCTCTCTCTCTCTCTCTCTCTCTCTCTCTCTCTCTCTCTCTCAACAACTTCCACAAGTGGTCTTTTATTTTCCAGGTGGCGACTCTGGGTCTTTGTCTCCCCAGGTCTTTTGTGTGTTAAATTTGCACTTTTTCACTGCTGCTGCCCACCTACCAAAATATCGTGCCCTTGTGCAGCTGCGTACCATTAATTCACTGCCTCGCCTCAGTTTAAACCTGCTAGATAATTTTATATATATATATATATATATATATATATATATATATATATATATATATATATATATATATATATATATATATATATATATATATCTGCAGGACTGTAACATGCTCACTCATCCTTCAGAGTAAAGGTGCAGTGCTTCCCACCTCCAGGACTCAAGTCCGACTAACCGGTTTTACATCACACTCCAACAGCACGTCAAATCCCCCAAAACTAGTTGTCTCCACTCACTTCGATCTAACACACTCACGTAAGTCCTGAAAACCTCCTTCACCCTCCCAGGAACGTCAATAATAATAATAAATAAGAATTATTATTATTATATTAATTAATACTAGTAATAATAATAATAATAATAATAATAATAATAATAATAATAATAGTGATAATAATAATAACAAAAATGATAATTATAATAATAACAATAATAATTATATTAATAATAAAAATATTAATCAAAGACCTAGACTGAGGCTCACTTGTACCAGTCTGAGGCTCACTTGTACCAGTCTGAGGCTCACTTGTACCAGTCTGAGGCTCACTTGTACCAGTCTGAGGCTCACTTGTACCAGTCTGAGGCTCACTTGTACCAGTCTGAGGCTCACTTGTACCAGTCTGAGGCTCACTTGTACCAGTCTGAGGCTCACTTGTACCAGTCTGAGGTTCACTTGTACCAGTCTGAGGTTCACTTGTACCAGTCTGAGGCTCACTTGTACCAGTCTGAGGCTCACTTGAGGCTCACTTGTACCAGTCTGAGGCTCACTTGTACCAGTCTGAGGCTCACTAGTACCAGTCTGAGGCTCACTTGTACCAGTCTGAGGCTCACTTGTACCAGTCTGGAGCTCACTTGTACCAGTCTGAGGCTCACTTGTACCAGTCTGAGGCTCACTTGTACCAGTCTGAGGCTCACTTGTACCAGTCTGAGGCTCACTTGTACCAGTCTGAGGCTCACTTGTACCAGTCTGAGGCTCACTTGTACCAGTCTGAGGCTCACTTGTACCAGTCTGAGGCTCACTTGTACCAGTCTGAGGCTCACTTGTACCAGTCTGAGGTTCACTTGTACCAGTCTCACTTGTACCAGTCTGAGGCTCACTTGTACCAGTCTGAGGCTCACTTGTACCAGTCTGAGGCTCACTTGTACCAGTCTGAGGCTCACTTGTACCAGTCTGAGGCTCACTTGTACCAGTCTGAGGCTCACTTGTACCAGTCTGAGGCTCACTTGTACCAGTCTGGAGCTCACTTGTACCAGTCTGAGGCTCACTTGTACCAGTCTGAGGCTCACTTGTACCAGTCTGAGGCTCACTTGTACCAGTCTGAGGCTCACTTGTACCAGTCTGAGGCTCACTTGTACCAGTCTGAGGCTCACTTGTACCAGTCTGAGGCTCACTTGTACCAGTCTGGAGCTCACTTATACCAGTCTGAGGCTCACTAGTACCAGTCTGAGGCTCACTAGTACCAGTCTGAGGCTCACTTGTACCAGTCTGAGGCTCACTTGTACCAGTCTGAGGCTCACTAGTACCAGTCTGAGGATCACTTGTACCAGTCTGAGGCTCACTTGTACCAGTCTGAGGCTCACTTGTACCAGTCTGAGGCTCACTTGTACCAGTCTGAGGCTCACTTGTACCAGTCTGGAGCTAACTTATACCAGTCTGAGGCTCACTAGTACCAGTCTGAGGCTCACTAGTACCAGTCTGAGGCTCACTTGTACCAGTCTGAGGCTCACTTGTACCAGTCTGAGGCTCACTTGTACCAGTCTGAGGCTCACTAGTACCAGTCTGAGGCTCACTAGTACCAGTCTGAGGGTCACTAGTACCAGTCTGAGGCTCACTAGTACCAGTCTGAGGCTCACTAGTACCAGTCTGAGGCTCACTTGTACCAGTCTGAGGCTCACTTGTACCAGTCTGAGGCTCACTAGTACCAGTCTGAGGCTCACTAGTACCAGTCTGAGGCTCACTAGTACCAGTCTGAGGCTCACTAATACCAGTCTGAGGCTCACTTGCACCAGTCTGAGGCTCACTAGTACCAGTCTGAGGCTCACTTGTACAAGTCTGAGGCTCACTTGTACCAGTCTGAGGCTCACTTGTACCAGTCTGAGGCTCACTAGTACCAGTCTGAGGCTCACTAGTACCAGTCTGAGGCTCACTTGTACCAGTCTGAGGCTCACTAGTACCAGTCTGAGGCTCACTTGTACCAGTCTGAGGCTCACTAGTACCAGTCTGAAGCTCACTTGTACCAGTCTGAGGCTCACTAGTACCAGTCTGAGGCTCACTTGTACCAGTCTGAGGCTCACTAGTACCAGTCTGAGGCTCACTTGTACCAGTCTGAGGCTCACTAGTACCAGTCTGAGGCTCACTAGTACCAGTCTGAGGCTCACTTGTACCAGTCTGAGGCTCACTAGTACCAGTCTGAGGCTCACTTGTACCGTCTGAGGCTCACTTGTACCAGTCTGAGGCTCACTAGTGCCAGTCTGAGGCTCACTAGTACCAGTCTGAGGCTCACTTGTACCAGTCTGAGGCTCACTTGTACCAGTCTGAGGCTCACTTGTACCAGTCTGAGGCTCACTTGTACCAGTCTGAGGCTCACTTGTACCAGTCTGAGGCTCACTTGTACCAGTCTGAGGCTCACTTGTACCAGTCTGAGGCTCACTAGTACCAGTCTGAGGCTCACTTGTACCAGTCTGAGGCTCACTTGTACCAGTCTGAGGCTCACTTGTACCAGTCTGAGGCTCACTTGTACCAGTCTGAGGCTCATTTGTACCAGTCTGAGGCTCACTAGTACCAGTCTGAGGCTCACTTGTACCAGTCTGAGGCTCACTTGTACCAGTCCGAGGCTCACTTGTACCTGTCTGAGGCTCACTTGTACCAGTCTGAGGCTCACTTGTACCAGTCTGAGGCTCACTAGTACCAGTCTGAGGCTCACTTGTACCAGTCTGAGGCTCATTTGTACCAGTCTGAGGCTCACTAGTACCATTCTGAGGCTCACTTGTACCAGTCTGAGGCTCACTTGTACCAGTCTGAGGCTCAATTGTACCAGTCTGGAGCTCACTTGTACCAGTCTGGAGCTCACTTGTACCAGTCTGAGGCTCACTTGTACCAGTCTGAGGATCACTTGTACCAGTCTGAGGCTCACTTGTACCAGTCTGGAGCTCACTTGTACCAGTCAAAGGCTCACTTGTACCAGTCTGAGGCTCACTTGTACCAGTCTGAGGCTCACTTGTACCAGTCTGAGGCTCACTTGTACCAGTCTGAGGCTCACTTGTACCAGTCTGAGGCTCACTTGTACCAGTCTGAGGCTCACTTGTACCAGTCTGAGGCTCACTAGTACCAGTCTGAGGCTCACTTGTACCAGTCTGAGGCTCACTAGTACCAGTCTGAGGCTCACTTGTACCAGTCTGAGGCTCACTAGTACCGGTCTGAGGCTCACTTGTACCAGTCTGAGGCTCACTTGTACCAGTCTGAGGCTCACTTGTACCAGTCTGAGGTTCACTTGTACCAGTCTGAGGCTCACTTGTACCAGTCTGAGGCTCACTTGTACCAGTCTGAGGTTCACTTGTACCAGTCTGAGGTTCACTTGTACCAGTCTGAGGCTCACTTGTACCAGTCTGAGGCTCACTTGTACCAGTCTGGAGCTCACTTGTACCAGTCTGAGGCTCACTTGTACCAGTCACTTGTACCAGTGAGGCTCACTTGTACCAGTCTGAGCTCACTTGCTCACTTGTACCAGTCTGAGGCTCACTTGTACCAGTCTGAGGCTCACTTGTACCAGTCTGAGGCTCACTTGTACCAGTCTGAGGCTCACTTGTACCAGTCTGAGGCTCACTTGTACCAGTCTGAGGCTCACTTGTACCAGTCTGAGGTTCACTTGTACCAGTCTGAGGTTCACTTGTACCAGTCTGAGGCTCACTTGTACCAGTCTGAGGCTCACTCACTTGTACCAGTCTGAGGCTCACTTGTACCAGTCTGAGGCTCACTTGTACCAGTCTGAGGCTCAATTGTACCAGTCTGAGGCTCACTTGTACCAGTCTGAGGCTCACTTGTACCAGTCTGAGGCTCACTTGTAGCCGTCTGGGGCTCACTTGTACCAGTCTGAGGCTCACTTGTACCAGTCTGAGGCTCACTAGTACCAGTCTGAGGCTCACTTGTACAAGTTTGAGGCTCACTTGTACCAGTCTGAGGCTCATTTCTACCAGTCTGAGGCTCACTTGTACCAGTCTGAGGCTCACTTGTACCAGTCTGAGGATCACTTGTACCAGTCTGAGGCTCATTTGTACCAGTCTGAGGCTCACTTGTACCAGTCTGAGGCTCACTTGTACCAGTCTGAGGATCACTTGTACCAGTCTGAGGCTCACTTGTACCAGTCTGAGGGTACCAGTCTGACTCTGAGGCTCACTTGTACCAGTCTGAGGCTCACTTGTACCAGTCTGAGGCTCACTTGTACCAGTCTGAGGCTCACTTGTACCAGTCTGAGGCTCACTTGTACCAGTCTGAGCTCACTTGCTCACTTGTACCAGTCTGAGGCTCACTTGTACCAGTCTGAGGGTACCAGTCTGAGGCTCTTGTACCAGTCTGAGGCTCACTTGTACCAGTCTGAGGATCACTTGTACCAGTCTGAGGCTCACTTGTACCAGTCTGAGGCTCACTTGTACCAGTCTGGAGCTCACTTGTACCAGTCAAAGGCTCACTTTTACCAGTCTGAGGCTCACTTGTACCTGTCTGAGGCTCACTAGTACCAGTCTGAGGCTCACTTGTACCAGTCTGAGGCTCACTTGTACCAGTCTGAGGCTCACTTGTACCAGTCTGAGGCTCACTTGTACCAGTCTGAGGCTCACTTGTACCAGTCAAAGGCTCACTTGTACCAGTCTGAGGCTCACTTGTACCAGTCTGAGGCTCACTTGTACCAGTCTGAGGCTCACTTGTACCAGTCTGAGGCTCACTTGTACCAGTCTGAGGCTCACTTGTACCAGTCTGAGGCTCACTTGTACCAGTCTGAGGCTCACTTGTACCAGTCTGAGGCTCACTTGTACCAGTCTGAGGCTCACTTGTACCAGTCTGAGGCTCACTTGTACCAGTCTGAGGCTCACTTGTACCAGTCTGAGGCTCACTTGTACCAGTCTGAGGCTCACTTGTACCAGTCTGAGGCTCACTTGTACCAGTCTGAGGCTCACTTGTACCAGTCTGAGGCTCACTAGTACCAGTCTGAGGCTCACTTGTACCAGTCTGAGGCTCACTAGTACCAGTCTGAGGCTCACTTGTAGGCTCCTTGTACCAGTCTCTGAGGCTCAATTGTACCAGTCTGGAGGAGGCTCAGTACCAGTCTGAGGCTAGTACCAGTCTGAGGCTCACTTGTACCAGTCTGAGGCTCACTAGTACCAGTCTGAGGCTCACTTGTACCAGTCTGAGGCTCACTTGTACCAGTCTGAGTCTCACTAGTACCAGTCTGGAGCTCACTAGTACCAGTCTGGAGCTCATTAGTACCAGTCTGAGGCTCACTTGTACCAGTCTGAGGCTCACTAGTACCAGTCTGAGGCTCACTTGTACCAATCTGAGGCTCACTAGTACCAGTCTGAGGCTCACTTGTACCAATCTGAGGCTCACTAGTACCAGTCTGGAGCTCACTAGTACCAGTCTGGAGCTCACTAGTACCAGTCTGAGGCTCACTTGTACCAGTCTGAGGCTCACTAGTACCAGTCTGAGGCTCACTAGTACCAGTCTGAGGCTCACTTGTACCAGTCTGAGGCTCACTTGTACCAATCTGAGGCTCACTTGTACCAATCTGAGGCTCACTTGTACCAGTCTGGAGCTCACTTGTACCAGTCTGAGGTTCACTTGTACCAGTCTGAGGCTCACTTGTACCAGTCTGGAGCTCACTTGTACCAGTCTTAGGCTCACGTGTACCAGTCTGAGGCCCACTTGTACCAGTCTGAGGCTCACTTGTACCAGTCTGAGGCTCACTTGTACCAGTCTGAGGCTCACTAGTACCAGTCTGGAGCTCACTTGTACCAGTCTGGAGCTCACTTATACCAGTTTGGAGCTCACTTGTACCAGTCTGAGGCTCACTTGTACCAGTCTGAGGCTCACTAGTACCAGTCTGGAGCTCACTTGTACCAGTCTGGAGGTCACTTATACCAGTCTGGAGCTCACTTGTACCAGTCTGAGGCTCACCTGGACCAGTCTGTCTGAGGCTCACTTGTACCAGTCTGAGGCTCACTAGTACCAGTCTGGAGCTCACTTGTACCAGTCTGGAGCTCACTTGTACCAGTCTGGAGCTCACTTGTACCAGTCTGAGGCTCACTTGTACCAGTCTGGAGCTCACTTATACCAGTCTGGAGCTCACTTGTACCAGTCTGGAGCTCACTTGTACCAGTCTGAGGCTCACTTTTACCAGTCTGGAGTTCACGTGTACCAGTCTGAGGCTCACTTGTACCAGTCAGGAGCTCACTTGTACCAGTCTGGAGCTCACTTGTACCAGTCTGGAGCTCACTTGTACCAGTCTGAGGCTCACTTGTACCAGTCTGGAGCTCACTTGTACCAGTCTGAGGCTCACTAGTACCAGTCTGAGGCTCACTTGTACCAGTCTGGAGCTCACTTGTACCAGTCTGAGGCTCACTAGTACCAGTCTGAGGCTCACTTGTACCAGTCTGAGGCTCACTTGTACCAGTCTGAGGCTCACTAGTACCAGTCTGAGGCTCAATAGTACCAGTCTGAGGCTCACTTGTACCAGTCTGAGGCTCACTTGTACCAGTCTGAGGCTCACTAGTACCAGTCTGGAGCTCACTTGTACCAGTCTGGAGCTCACTACTACCAGTCTGGAGCTCACTTATACCAGTCTGAGGCTCACTTGTACGAGTCTGGAGCTCTCTTGTACCAGTCTGGAGCTCACTTGTACCAGTCTGAGGCTCACTAGTACCAGTCTGGAGCTCACTTGTACCAGTCTGGAGCTCACTTGTACCAGTCTGAGGCTCACTAGTACCAGTCTGGAGCTCACTTGTACCAGTCTGGAGCTCACTTGTACCAGTCTGAGGCTCACTAGTACCAGTTTGAGGCTCACTTGTACCAGTCTGAGGCTCACTAGTATCAGTCTGGAGCTCACTTGTTGTTGTTGTGTGTTGTTGTGTGTTGTTGTGTGTTGTTGTGTGTTGGTGTGTGTTGTTGTGTGTTGGTGTGTGTTGGTGTGTGTTGGTGTGTGTTTTGTGTGTTGGTGTGTGTTGTGGGGTGTTGTTTTTGTTGTGTGTGTTTTGTGTGTTGTGTGTGTTGGTGTGTGTTGGTGTGTGTTGGTGTGTTGTGTGTGTTGGTGTGTGTTGGTGTGTGTTGGTGTGTGTTGTGGTGTGTTGGTGTGTGTTGGGGTGTGTTGTGTGTGTGCTGTTGTGTGTTGGTGTGTGTTGTTGGTGTTTGTGCTGTTGTGTGTTTTTGTTGGTGTTTGTGCTGTTGTGTGTTGTTGTTGTTGGTGTTTGTGCTGTTGTGTGTGTGTTGGTGTGTGTTGGTGTGTGTTGGTGTGTGTTGGTGTGTGTTGTTGTGTGTTGTTGTGTGTTGTTGTGTGTTGGTGTGTGTTGGTGTGTGTTGGTGTGTGTTGGTGTGTGTTGGTGTGTGTTGTATGTGTTGTGTGTGTTGTGTGTGTTGGTGTGTGTTGGTGTGTGTTGGTGTGTGTTGGTGTGTGTTGGTGTGTGTTGGTGTGTGTTGTGTGTGTATTGTGTGTTATTGTGTGTTGTGTGTGTTATTGTGTGTTGTGTGTGTTATTGTGTGTTGTGTGTGTTATTGTGTGTTGTGTGTTATTGTGTGTTGTGTGTGTTATTGTGTGTTGTGTGTGTTGTTGTGTGTTGTGTGTGTTGTGTGTGTTGTTGTGTGTTGTGTGTGTTGTGTGTTGGTGTGTGTTGGTGTGTGTTGTTGTGTGTTGTTGTGTGTTGGTGTGTGTTGTGTGTGTTGTTGTGTGTTGGTGTGTGTTGTTGTGTGTTGTTGTGTGTTGTTGTGTGTTGTTGTGTGTTGTTGTGTGTTGTTGTGTTGTGTGTTGTTGTGTGTTGTTGTGTGTTGTTGTGTGTTGTTGTGTGTTGTTGTGTGTTGTGTGTGTTGTTGTGTGTTGTTGTGTGTTGTTGTGTGTTGTGTGTTGTGTGTGTTGGTGTGTGTTGTTGTGTGTTGTTGTGTGTTGTTGTGTGTTGGTGTGTTGTTGTGTGTTGTGTGTTGGTGTGTGTTGTGTGTGTGTTGTTGTGTGTTGTTGTGTGTTGTTGTGTTGTGTGTTGGTGTGTGTTGTTGTGTGTTGTTGTGTGTTGTTGTGTGTTGTTGTGTGTTGGTGTGTGTTGTTGTGTGTTGTTGTGTGTTGTGTGTGTGTTGTTGTGTGTGTTGTTGTGTGTTGGTGTATGTGTTGTTGTGTGTGTATGTGTGTGTTGTGTGTGTTGTTGTGTGTTGTTGTGTGTTGTTGTGTGTTGTTGTGTTGTTGTGTGTTGTTGTGTGTTGTTGTGTGTTGTTGTGTTGTGTGTTGTGTGTGTTGGTGTGTGTTGTTTGTGTTGGTGTGTGTTGTTGTGTGTTGTTGTGTGTTGTGTGTGTGTGTGTTGTGTGTGTTGTGTGTTGTTGTGTGTGTGTGTGTGTGTTGTGTGTGTGTGTGTGTGTGTGTGTGTGTTGCTGTGTGTTTGTGTGTTGCTGTGTGTTTGTGTGTTGCTGTGTGTTTGTGTGTTGCTGTGTGTTTGTGTGTTGCTGTGTGTTTGTGTGTTGCTGTGTGTTTGTGTGTTGCTGTGTGTTTGTGTGTTGCTGTGTGTTTGTGTGTTGCTGTGTGTTTGTGTGTGTTTCTGTGTTGCTGTGTGTTTGTGTGTTGCTGTGTGTTTGTGTGTGTTTCTGTGTTGCTGTGTGTTTGTGTGTTGCTGTGTGTTTGTGTGTTGCTGTGTGTTGTTGTGTGTTGTGTGTGTTGTGTGTTGTTGTTGTGTGTGGTGTTGTGTGTGTTGTGTGTTATTGTGTGTTGTGTGTTATTGTGTGTGTGTGTGTGTGTGTGTGTGTTGGTGTGTGTGTTGGTGTGTGTTGTGTGTGTGTTGTGTGTTGTGTGTGTGTTGGTGTGTTTGTGTGTTGCTGTGTGTTTGTGTGTTGCTGTGTGTTTGTGTGTGTTTCTGTGTTGCTGTGTGTTTGTGTGTTGCTGTGTGTTTGTGTGTGCTGTGTGTGTGTGTTGTGTGTTGGTGTGTTGTGTGTGGTGTGTTGGTGTGTGTTGTTGTGTGTGTTGGTGTGTGTTAGTGTGCGTTGGTGTGTGTGTGTGTTGTGTGTGTGTGTTGTGTGTGTGTTGGGGTGTTGTGTTGGTGTGTGTTGGTGTGTGTTGTGTGTGTTGTTGTGTTGGTGTTGTGTGTTGTGTGTGTGTGTTGGTGTGTGTTGGTTGTGTGTTGTGTGTTGTGTGTGTTGGGTGTGTGTTGTGTGTTGGTGTGTTGTTGTGTGTGTTGGTGTGTGTTTGTGTGTATTGGGGTGTGTTGGGGTGTGTTGGGGTGTGTTGGTGTGTGTTGGGGTGTGTTGGTGTGTGTGTTGGGGTGTGTTGGGGTGTATTGGTGTGTGTTGGTGTGTGTTAGTGTGCGTTGGTGTGCGTTGGTGTGTGTTGGTGTGTGTTGGGGTGTGTTGGGGTGTGTTGGGGTGTGTTGGTGTGTGTTGGTGTGTGTTGGTGTGTGTTGGGGTGTGTTGGGGTGTGTTGGTGTGTGTTGGTGTGTGTTGGTGTGTGTTGGTGTGTGTTGGTGTGTGTTGGTGTGTGTTGTGTGTGTTGTGTGTGTTGGTGTGTGTTGGTGTGTGTTGTGTGTGTTGTGTGTGTTGGTGTGTGTTGTGTGTGTTGGTGTGTGTTGGTGTGTGTTGGTGTGTGTTGGTGTGTGTTGGTGTGTGTTGGTGTGTTGGTGTGTGTTGGGGTGTGTTGGTGTGTGTTGATGTGTGTTGGTGTGTTGGTGTGTGTTGGGTGTGTTGGGTGTGTTGGTGTGTGTTGGTGTGTGTTGGTGTGTGTTGGTGTGTGTTGGGGTGTGTTGGGGTGTGTTGGGGTGTGTTTGGGTGTGTTGGGGTGTGTTAGGGTGTGTTGGTGTGTGTTGGGGTGTGTTGGGTTGTGTTGGTGTGTGTTGGTGTGTGCTGGGGTGTGCTGGGGTGTGTTGGGGTGTGTTGGGGTGTGTTGGGTGTGCTGGGGTGTGTTGGGGTGTGTTGGGTGTGCTGGGGTGTGCTGCGGTGTGTTGGTTTGAACTGGGGTGTACTGGGGTGTGCTGGGGTGTGCTTGGGTGTGCTGGGGTGTGTTGGGGTGTGTTGGGGTGTTTTGGGGTGTGCTGGGGTGTGCTTGGGTGTGCTGGGGTGTGTTGGGGTGTGTTGGGGTGTGCTGCGGTGTGTTGGTTTGAACTGGGGTGTGCTGGGGTGTGCTTGGGTGTGTTGGGGTGTGTTGGGGTGTGTTGGGGTGTGCTGGGGTGTGCTTGGGTGTGCTGGGGTGTGTTGGGGTGTGTTGGGGTGTGTTGGGGTGTGCTGGGGTGTGTTGGGGTGTGCTGGGGTGTACTGGGGTGTGCTGGGGTGTGTTGGAGTGTGCTGGGGAGTGCTGGGGTGTGTTGAGATGTGCTGGGGTGTGCTGGGGTGTGCTGGAGTGTATTGGGGTGTGTTGGGGTGTGTTGGGGTGTGCTGGGATGTGCTGGGTGTGCTGGGGTGTGTTGCAGTGTGCAGGGGTGTGTTGGGGTGTGTTGGGGTGTGCTGGGGTGTGCTGGGATGTGTTGGGTGTGCTGGGGTGTACTGGGGTGTGTTGGGGTGTGTTGGGGTGTGCTGGAGTATGTTGGGGTGTGCTGGGGTGTGTTGGGGTGTACTGGGGTGTGTTAGGGTGTGTTGGGGTGTGCTGGGGTGAGCTAGGGTATGCTGGGGTGTGCTGGAGTGTGCTGCGGTGTGTTGGGGTGTGCTGGAGTGTGCTGGGGTGTGCTGGGGTGAGCTAGGGTATGCTGGGGTGTGCTGGAGTGTGCTGGGGTGTGCTGGAGTGTGATGGGATGTGCTGGAGTGTGCTGTAGTGTGTTGGGGTGTGCTGGGATGAGCTAGGGCATACTGGGGTGTGCTGGAGTGTGCTGGGGTGTGCTGGAGAGTGCTGGGATGTGCTGGAGTGTGGTGTAGTGTGCTGGGGTGTGCTGGAGTATGCTGGGGTGGTCTGGGGTGTGCTGTAGTGTGTTGGGGTGTGCTGGGATGTGCTGGAGTGTGTTGAGATGTGCTGGAGTGTGCTGTAGTGTGTTGGGGTGTGCTGAATTGTGCCGGGATGTGCTGGAGTGTGCTGGGATGTGCTGGAGTGTGCTGTAGTGTGTTGGGGTGTGCTGGAGTGTGCTGGAGTATGCTGGGGTGTGCTGGAGTGTGCTGGGATGTGCTGGAGTGTGCTGGGATGTGCTGGAGTGTGCTGTAGTGTGTTGGGGTGTGCTGGGGTGTGCTGGAGTATGCTGGGGTGGGCTGGGGTGTGCTGTAGTGTGTTGGGGTGTGCTGGGGTGTGCTTCAGTATGCTGGGGTGTGCTGGGGTGTGCTGGAGTGTGCTGGGGCGTGCTGGAGTGTGCTGGGATGTGCTGGAGTGTGTTGGAGTATGCTGGGGTGTGCTGGAGTATGCTGGGGTGTGCTGGGGTGTGCTATAGTAGGCTGGCGTGTGCTGGAGTGTGCTGGGATGTGCTGGAGTGTGTTGGGGTGTGCTGGAGTGTGCTGGGATGTGCTGGAGTGTGCTGGGGGGGCTGGGGTGTGCTGGAGTATGCTGGGATGTGCTGTGGTGTGCTGGGGTGGCCTTCGGTGTGCTGGAGTGTGCTGGAATGTGCTGGAGTGTGCTGGGGTGGGCTGGGGTGTGCTGTAGTGTGTTGGGGTGTGCTGGGGTGTGCTTCAGTATGCTGGGGTGTGCTGGGGTGTGCTGGAGTGTGCTGGGGCGTGCTGGAGTGTGCTGGGATGTGCTGGAGTGTGTTGGAGTATGCTTGGGTGTGCTGGAGTATGCTGGGGTGTGCTGGGGTGTGCTAGAGTATGCTGGCGTGTGCTGGAGTGTGCTGGGATGTGCTGGAGTGTGTTGGGGTGTGCTGGAGTGTGCTGGGATGTGCTGGAGTGTGCTGGGGTGGGCTGGGGTGTGCTGGAGTATGCTGGGATGTGCTGGAGCGTGCTGTAGTGTGTTGGTGAGTACTGGAGTGTGCTGGGATGTGCTGTGGTGTGCTGGGGTGGGCTTCGGTGTGCTGGAGTGTGCTGGAATGTGCTGGAGTGTGCTGGGGTGGGCTGGGGTGTGCTGGAGTGGGCTGGAGTGGGCTGGGGTGGGCTGGGATGCGCTGGAGTGTGCTGTAGTGTGTTGGGGTGTGCTGGGATGAGCTAGGGCATGCTGGGGTGTGCTGGAGTGTGCTGGGGTGTGCTGGAGAGTGCTGGGATGTGCTGGAGTGTGGTGTAGTGTGCTGGGGTGTGCTGGAGTATGCTTGGGTGGTCTGGGGTGTGCTGTAGTGTGTTGGGGTGTGCTGGGATGTGCTGGAGTGTGTTGGGATGTGCTGGAGTGTGCTGTAGTGTGTTGGGGTGTGCTGAATTGTGCCGGGATGTGCTGGAGTGTGCTGGGATGTGCTGGAGTGTGCTGTAGTGTGTTGGGGTGTGCTGGAGTGTGCTGGAGTATGCTGGGGTGTGCTGGAGTGTGCTGGGATGTGCTGGAGTGTGCTGGGATGTGCTGGAGTGTGCTGAAGTGTGTTGGGGTGTGCTGGGGTGTGCTGGAGTATGCTGGGGTGGGCTGGGGTGTGCTGTAGTGTGTTGGGGTGTGCTGGGGTGTGCTTCAGTATGCTGGGGTGTGCTGGGGTGTGCTGGAGTGTGCTGGGGCGTGCTGGAGTGTGCTGGGATGTGCTGGAGTGTGTTGGAGTATGCTGGGGTGTGCTGGAGTATGCTGGGGTGTGCTGGGGTGTGCTATAGTAGGCTGGCGTGTGCTGGAGTGTGCTGGGATGTGCTGGAGTGTGTTGGGGTGTGCTGGAGTGTGCTGGGATGTGCTGGAGTGTGCTTGGGGGGCTGGGGTGTGCTGGAGTATGCTGGGATGTGCTGTGGTGTGCTGGGGTGGCCTTCGGTGTGCTGGAGTGTGCTGGAATGTGCTGGAGTGTGCTGGGGTGGGCTGGGGTGTGCTGGAGTGGGCTGGAGTGGGCTGGGGTGGGCTGGGATGCGCTGGAGTGTGCTGTAGTGTGTTGGGGTGTGCTGGGATGAGCTAGGGCATGCTGGGGTATGCTGGAGTGTGCTGGGGTGTGCTGGAGAGTGCTGGGATGTGCTGGAGTGTGGTGTAGTGTGCTGGGGTGTGCTGGAGTATGCTTGGGTGGTCTGGGGTGTGCTGTAGTGTGTTGGGGTGTGCTGGGATGTGCTGGAGTGTGTTGGGATGTGCTGGAGTGTGCTGTAGTGTGTTGGGGTGTGCTGAATTGTGCCGGGATGTGCTGGAGTGTGCTGGGATGTGCTGGAGTGTGCTGTAGTGTGTTGGGGTGTGCTGGAGTGTGCTGGAGTATGCTGGGGTGTGCTGGAGTGTGCTGGGATGTGCTGGAGTGTGCTGGGATGTGCTGGAGTGTGCTGAAGTGTGTTGGGGTGTGCTGGGGTGTGCTGGAGTATGCTGGGGTGGGCTGGGGTGTGCTGTAGTGTGTTGGGGTGTGCTGGGGTGTGCTTCAGTATGCTGGGGTGTGCTGGGGTGTGCTGGAGTGTGCTGGGGCGTGCTGGAGTGTGCTGGGATGTGCTGGAGTGTGTTGGAGTATGCTGGGGTGTGCTGGAGTATGCTGGGGTGTGCTGGGGTGTGCTATAGTATGCTGGCGTGTGCTGGAGTGTGCTGGGATGTGCTGGAGTGTGTTGGGGTGTGCTGGAGTGTGCTGGGATGTGCTGGAGTGTGCTGGGGGGGGCTGGGGTGTGCTGGAGTATGCTGGGATGTGCTGTGGTGTGCTGGGGTGGCCTTCGGTGTGCTGGAGTGTGCTGGAATGTGCTGGAGTGTGCTGGGGTGGGCTGGGGTGTGCTGTAGTGTGTTGGGGTGTGCTGGGGTGTGCTTCAGTATGCTGGGGTGTGCTGGGGTGTGCTGGAGTGTGCTGGGGCGTGCTGGAGTGTGCTGGGATGTGCTGGAGTGTGTTGGAGTATGCTTGGGTGTGCTGGAGTATGCTGGGGTGTGCTGGGGTGTGCTAGAGTATGCTGGCGTGTGCTGGAGTGTGCTGGGATGTGCTGGAGTGTGTTGGGGTGTGCTGGAGTGTGCTGGGATGTGCTGGAGTGTGCTGGGGTGGGCTGGGGTGTGCTGGAGTATGCTGGGATGTGCTGGAGCGTGCTGTAGTGTGTTGGTGAGTACTGGAGTGTGCTGGGATGTGCTGTGGTGTGCTGGGGTGGGCTTCGGTGTGCTGGAGTGTGCTGGAATGTGCTGGAGTGTGCTGGGGTGGGCTGGGGTGTGCTGGAGTGGGCTGGGGTGGGCTGGGATGCGCTGGAGTGTGCTGTAGTGTGTTGGGGTGTGCTGGGATGAGCTAGGGCATGCTGGGGTGTGCTGGAGTGTGCTGGGGTGTGCTGGAGAGTGCTGGGATGTGCTGGAGTGTGGTGTAGTGTGCTGGGGTGTGCTGGAGTATGTTTGGGTGGTCTGGGGTGTGCTGTAGTGTGTTGGGGTGTGCTGGGATGTGCTGGAGTGTGTTGGAATGTGCTGGAGTGTGCTGTAGTGTGTTGGGGTGTGCTGAATTGTGCCGGGATGTGCTGGAGTGTGCTGGGATGTGCTGGAGTGTGCTGTAGTGTGTTGGGGTGTGCTGGAGTGTGCTGGAGTATGCTGGGGTGTGCTGGAGTGTGCTGGGATGTGCTGGAGTGTGCTGGGATGTGCTGGAGTGTGCTGAAGTGTGTTGGGGTGTGCTGGGGTGTGCTGGAGTATGCTGGGGTGTGCTGGGGTGTGCTGGAGTGTGCTGGGGCGTGCTGGAGTGTGCTGGGATGTGCTGGAGTGTGTTGGAGTATGCTGGGGTGTGCAGGAGTATGCTGGGATGTGCTGGGGTGTGCTAGAGTATGCTGGGGTGTGCTGGAGTGTGCTGGGATGTGCTGGAGTGTGTTGGGGTGTGCTGGAGTGTGCTGGGATGTGCTGGAGTGTGCTGGGGTGGGCTGGGGTGTGCTGGAGTATGCTGGGATGTGCTGGAGCGTGCTGTAGTGTGTTGGTGAGTACTGGAGTGTGCTGGGATGTGCTGTGGTGTGCTGGGGTGGGCTTCGGTGTGCTGGAGTGTGCTGGAATGTGCTGGAGTGTTCTGGGGTGGGCTGGGGTGTGCTGGAGTGGGCTGGAGTGGGCTGGGGTGGGCTGGGATGCGCTGGAGTGTGCTGTAGTGTGTTGGGGTGTGCTGGAATGTGCTGGGATGTGCTGGAGTGTGCTGGGTTGGGCTGGAGTGGGCTGGGGTGTGCTGGGGTGTGCTGGAGTATGCTGTAGTGTGTCGAGGTGTGCTTGAGTGTGCTGGGATGTGCTGGAGTGTGCTGGAGTATGCTGCGGTGTGCTGGAGTGTGATTAGATGTGCTGCAGTGTGCTGTAGTGTGTTGGGGTGTGCTGGAGTGTGCTGGGATGTGCTGGAGTGTGCTTGGGTGGGCTGGGGTGTGCTGGAGTGTGCTGGGATGTGCTGCAGTGTGCTGTAGTGTGTTGGGGTGTGCTGGAGTGTGCTGGTATGTGCTGGAGTGTGCTGGGGTGGGCTGGGGTGTGCTGGAGTATGCTGGGGTGTGCTGGAGTATGCTGGGGTGTGCTGGAGTGTGCTGGGATGTGCTGCAGTGTGCTGTAGTGTGTTGGGGTGTGCTGGAGTGTGCTGGGATGTGCTGGAGTGTGCTGGGGTGGGCTGGGGTGTGCTGGAGTGTGCTGGGATGTGCTGCAGTGTGCTGTAGTGTGTTGGGGTGTGTTGGAGTGTGCTGGGACGTGCTGGAGGGGGCTGAGGTGTGCTGAGGTGTGCTGGAGTGTGCTGGGATGTGCTGGAGTGTCGCTGTAGTGTGCTGGAGTGGGCTGGGATGTGCTGGAGTGTGCTGGAGTATGCTGTAGTGCGCTGGAGTGTGCTGGGATGTGCTGGAGTGTGCTGTAGTGTGTTGGAGTGTTCTGGAGTGTGATAGGATGTGCTGGAGTGTGCTGTAGTGTGTTGGGGTGTTCTGGAGTGTGCTAGGATGTGCTGGAGTGTGCTGGGGTGTGCTGGAATGTGCTGGAGTGTGCTGTAGTGTGTTGGGGTGTGCTGGAGTGTGCTGGGATGTGCTGGAGTGTGCTGGTGTGTGTTGGAGTATGCTGGGATGTGCTGGAGTGTGCTGGAGAATGCTGGGATGTGCTGGATTGTGCTGGAGTATGCTGGGGTGTGCTGGAATGGGTTGGAGTATGCTGGGATGTGCTGGGGTGTGCTGGAGTGTGCTGGAGTATGCTGGGATGTGCTGGGGTGTGCTGGAGTATGCTGCGATGTGCTGGAGTGTGCTGGAGTATGCTGGGGTGTGCTGGAGTGTGCTGGGATGTGCTGGAGTGTGCTGTAGTGTGTTGGGGTGTTCTGGAGTGTACTGGGATGTGCTGGAGTGTGCTGGGATGTACTGGAGTGTGCTGTAGTGTGTTGGGGTGTGCTGGGGTGTGCTGGAGTGTGCTGGGGTGTGCTGCGGTGTGCTGGAGTGTGCTTTAGAGTGTTGGGGTATGCTGGAGTGTGCTGGGATGTGTTGGAGTGTGCTGGGGTGTGCTGAAGTATGCTGGGATGTGCTGGAGTGTGCTGGAATATGCTGGGATGTGCTGGAGTGTGCTGGCGTATGTTGGGGTGTGCTGGAGCGGGCTGGAGTATGCTGGGATGTGCTGGAGTGGGCTGGAGTATGCTGGGATGTGCTGGAGTATGCTGGGATGTGCTGGGGTGCGCTGGAGTATGCTGGAATGTGCTGGAGTGTGCTGGGGTTGGCTGGAATGTGTTGGGGTATGCTGGAGTGTGCTGGGGTGGGCTGGGGTGTGCTGGAGTGTGCTGGGGTGTTCTGGAGTGTGCTGGGATGTGCTGGAGTGTGCTGGGGTTGGCTGGGGTGTGCTGGAGTGTGCTGGAGTGTGCTGGGGTGGGCTCGGGTGTGCTGGAGTGTGCTGGGGTGTGCTGGAGTGTGCTGTGATGTGCTGTAGTGTGCTGTAGTGTGTTGGGGTGTGCTGGAGTGTGCTGGGATGTGCTGGAGTGTGCTGGGATGTGCTGGAGTGTGCTGGGGTTGCCTGGGGTTTGCTGGAGTGTGCTGCGGTGGGCTGGGATGTGCTGGAGTGGGCTGGATCACAACAGTGTTGTCTCCAGGCTGGTATACTGCAGTACTGGAGTGTGCTGGGATGTGCTGGGGTGTGCGGGAGTGCGCTGGGGTGGGTTTGGATGTGCTGGAGTGTGCTACGGTGTGCTGGGATGTGCGTGAGTGTGCTGGGATGTGCTTGAGTGTGCTGGCTGGGGTTTGCTGGGATGTGGTGGAGTGTGCTGGGATATGCTGGAGTGTGCTGTAGTGTGCTGGGATGTGCTGGAGTGTGCTGGGATGTGCTGGAGTGTGCTGGGGTGTGTTGGGGTGTGCTGGAGTGTGTTGGGATGTGCTGGGATGTGCTGGGGTGTGCTGGGGTGTGCTGGAGTGTGTTGGGGTGTGCTGGGGTGGGCTGGGGTGTGCTGGGATGTGCTGGAGTGTGCTGGGGTGTGCTGGAGTGTGCTGGGATGTGCTGGAGTGTGCTGGCATGTGCTGGAGTGTGCTGGAATGTGCTGGAGTGTGCTGGGATGTGCTGGAGTGTGCTGGGATGTGCTTGAGTGTGCTGGGATGTGCTGGAGTGTGCTGGGATGTGCTTGAGTGTGCTGGGATGTGCTGGAGTGTGCTGGGATGTGCTGGAGTGTGCTGGGATGTGCTTGAGTGTGCTGGGATGTGCTTGAGTGTGCTGGCATGTGCTGGAGTGTGCTGGAATGTGCTGGAGTGTGCTGGAATGTGCTGGAGTGTGCTGGGATGTGCTTGAGTGTGCTGGGATATGCTGGAGTGTCCTGGGATGTGCTTGAGTGTGCTGGGATGTGCTGGAGTGTGCTGGGATGTGCTGGAGTGTGCTGGGATGTGCTGGAGTGTGCTGGGATGTGCTGGAGTGTGCTGGGATGTGCTTGAGTGTGCTGGGATGTGCTGGAGTGTGCTGGGATGTGCTGGAGTGTGCTGGGATGTGCTTGAGTGTGCTGGGATGTGCTGGATCACAACAGTGTTGTCTCCAGGTTGGATCACAACAGTGTTGTCTCCAGGTTGGATCACAACAGTGTTGTCTCCAGGCTGGATCACAACAGTGTTGTCTCCAGGCTGGATCACAACGGTGTTGTCTCCAGGTTGGATCACAACAGTGTTGTCTCCAGGTTGGATCACAACAGTGTTGTCTCCAGGCTGGATCACAACAGTGTTGTCTCCAGGCTGGATCACAACAGTGTTGTCTCCAGGCTGGATCACAACAGTGTTGTCTCCAGGTTGGATCACAACAGTGTTGTCTCCAGGCTGGATCACAACGGTGTTGTCTCCAGGTTGGATCACAACAGTGTTGTCTCCAGGTTGGATCACAACAGTGTTGTCTCCAGGTTGGATCACAACAGTGTTGTCTCCAGGTTGGATCACAACAGTGTTGTCTCCAGGCTGGATCACAACGGTGTTGTCTCCAGGTTGGATCACAACAGTGTTGTCTCCAGGTTGGATCACAACAGTGTTGTCTCCAGGCTGGATCACAACGGTGTTGTCTCCAGGTTGGATCACATCAGTGTTGTCTCCAGGCTGGATCACAACAGTGTTGTCTCCAGGCTGGATCACAACAGTGTTGTCTCCAGGCTGGATCACAACAGTGTTGTCTCCAGGCTGGATCACAACAGTGTTGTCTCCAGGCTGGATCACAACAGTGTTGAATCCAGGCTGGATCACAACAGTGTTGAATCCAGGCTGGATCACAACAGTCAGTGTTGTCTCCAGGCTGGATCACAACAGTGTTGTCTCCAGGTTGGATCACAACAGTGTTGAATCCAGGTTGGATCACAACAGTGTTGTCTCCAGGCTGGTTCACAACAGTGTTGTCTCCAGGCTGGTTCACAACAGTGTTGTCTCAAGGCTGGATCACAACAGTGTTGTCTCCAGGCTGGATCACAACAGTCAGTGTTGTCTCCAGGTTGGATCACAACAGTGTTGTCTCCAGGCTGGTATACTGCAGTACACTGACGTAGACAACTTCCACTTCTCGTGTACAATCAATCAAGCGACTAAAGTTATACTGAGAATGCCTGATGTACCTTCAACTGTACTCCTTGAAACATAGGCGAAAAGGGTACGTAATAATTTACACCTGCAAAATCCTGGAGGAACAACTGGTAGGAGAGAGAGAGAAAGAAGCACTGGAATCGTCAGGTCACGAGCAGATAATGACCAGTGTGTATATATATATACATACATATATATATATATATATATATATATATATATATATATATATATATATATATATATATATATATATATATATATATATATATATATATATATATATATATATATATATATATATATATAAAATCTGCAAGAAAGAAGTCAGTGGAACTGTGAACACAAATCACTGGAACAAATCAGCTGAACTTGGAACACAAATCACTGGAACTTAGAAAGACTCATCAGAACTTAGACGGACCAACAACTTTACTGAAAGATGTGTTACGAGGAAGAGGAGGAGGAGGTTGTGATGGGGGATGGGTGGAGGGGGTGGTGGGGGAAATGGGTGGAGAGGGGGTCGTCGTGAATCACAACCTCACCTCAACCATCTTACATCTGTCGCCAGTAAATGTTGATGGAATGGATGTGGAAGGGGTGTTGAAGGAATGGGTGTGGAAGGGGTGTTGAAGGTGTTTATGTGTTGGTGTGTATACACCAACACATACACACCTACATGTACATACTGAGAGATATACACACATTCATCTATTCCACACCCATTCGTTCAACATCCTTCCCTTCCACACCCATTCCTTCTCCTCTACCCTTACTCCCAACTTTCAGAATTCTTCCTAACTCTTCAACTTCCAATTAGAAGAGCTTGAGAGGTATAAAGCTGGTCTGGCAGTGAGTTGTCTCCATCATAATATCCGATCACTGGTCACAGTTGGGTTTCGTAACCACAGCCAGTGTTAAAACTATCAGGCCGGGTGCGCTAACCACTGTACCATCCGGCCTTGTATGATGCATGCCACTACGACCACTGCTGTACACACTAGGTAAGTTAGTACAGGCCACCACTACGACCACTGCTGTACACACTAGTTAAGTTAGTACAGGCCACCACTACAACCACTGCTGTACACACTAGGTAGGTTAGTATAACCACCACTACGACCACTGCTGTACACACTAGGTAGGTTAGTATAACCACCACTACGACCACTGCTGTACACACTAGTTAAGTTAGTACAGGCCACCACTACGACCACTGCTGTACACACTAGGTACGTTAGTACAGGCCACTACGACCACTGCTGTACACACTAGGTACGTTAGTACAGGCCACCACTACGACCACTGCTGTACACACTAGGTACGTTAGGTCAGGCCAACACTACAACCACTGCTGTACACAGTAGGTAGGTTAGTCAAGGCCATCACTACGACCACTGCTGTACACACTAGGTACGTTAGGTCAGGCCAACACTACAACCACTGCTGTACACAGTAGGTAGGTTAGTCAAGGCCATCACTACGACCACTGCTGTACACACTGGGTAGGTTGGTATAGACCACCACTACGACCACTGCTGTACACACTAGGAAGGTTAGTACAGGCCACTATTGTGACCACTCCCGGTGATGGGTATTTCAAACGACTCCCACACCAGTATGCCTGTAGGAAGCTCTAGGTTGTGTGCGGGAATTATCGGAGTGTGGAAATTCCGTGGGTGTGGGAATTCCGTGGCTGTGGGAATTACAAGAACGTGAAAAACTCCAAGAATGTGGTAATTACTGCAATTTGAATGCTAAGAAAATATCGTGGCGCCTACGGGGCCACAAATCTTGTCTAGGAGGGTATACAAAATGTTATACAAATCGTCCAGCAGAGAGTCACAGCTGTAACGTCACAAAAGAGCTTAACAAGGGGTCAATACTTTAAGTTCTGACTACCAGGAACGACAGATAAACTCACCTTATATATATATATATATATATATATATATATATATATATATATATTATATATATATATATATATATATATATATATATATATATATATATATATATATATATATATATATATATATATATATATATATATACAACACAAAACCTGCCCTCAGCACATTCTTATCAAACCAGAGTCGTGCTCAACCAGTACTCAACTCTGTCTCCCAGGGACTGCTAGTATCTTCATACACATCCCTCACTCATCCGTCGTCTAATACTAGTCTAATACACGTCTACTTTATCACTACCACTAGTCTACTGGGCATTTTTCACCAGACAAATGTTTTTGTAGGACTTGGCGTGCTGTTGGAGTGTAAGGAAGGTATTCAGGGCAACTGGCAGGCCGGACTTGAGTCCTGGAGATGGGACGTACAGTGTCTGCACTCTGAAGGAGGGGTGTTAATGTTACAGTTTTATAACTGTAGTGTAAGCTTGCCTCTGGCAGGACAGTGATGAAGTGAATAATGGTGAAAGTTTTTCTTTTTCGGGCCACCCTGCCTTGGTGGGAGACGGCCGATGTGTTAATATGTAATAAATCTTTGTTACCATACTACGAACATAAGAATTATTACTACAACGACGTGTCCTGCACAACACTGGGGGTACAGTGGTACAGTGGTGCAGTGGTACAGTGGTGCAGTGGTACGGTGGTGTAGTGGTGGTGTGCTACAGTGGTACAGTAGTGATGTGGTACAGTGGTAGTGGTACACTGGTGCAGTGGTACAGTGGTGCAGTAGTAGTGGTACAGTGGTGCAGTAGTAGTGGTACAGTGCTAGTGGTACAGTGGTGCAGTGGTACGGTGGTGTAGTGGTGGTGTGCTACAGTGGTACAGTAGTGCTGTGGTACAGTGTTAGTGGTACAGTGGTGCAGTGGTACGGTGGTGTAGTGGTGGTGTGCTACAGTGGTCCAGTAGTGATGTGGTACAGTGGTAGTTGTACACTGGTGCAGTGGTACGGTGGTGTAGTGGTGGTGTGCTACAGTGGTACAGTAGTGATGTGGTACAGTGGTAGTGGTACACTGGTGCAGTGGTACAGTGGTGCAGTAGTAGTGGTACAGTGGTGCAGTAGTAGTGGTACAGTGGTGCAGTGGTACGGTGGTGCAGTAGTAGTGGTACAGTGGTGCAGTGGTACGGTGGTGCAGTAGTAGTGGTACAGTGGTGCAGTGGTACGGTGGTGCAGTAGTAGTGGTACAGTGGTGCAGTGGTACGGTGGTGTAGTGGTGGTGTGCTACAGTGGTACAGTAGTGATATGGTACAGTGGTAGTGGTACAATGGTGCAGTGGTACAGTGGTGCAGTAGTAGTGGTACAGTGGTGCAGTGGTACGGTGGTGTAGTGGTGGTGTGCTACAGTGGTACAGTAGTGATATGGTACAGTGGTAGTGGTACAGTGGTGCAGTGGTACAGTGGTGCAGTAGTAGTGGTACAGTGGTACAGTGGTGCAGTGGTACATGACTATATCAGTCATCAAGGTACACAGTATAAAGGCAGTGATGTCATTCTAAATACTGAATCACTGACAATTCTCTCACTCATAATTCCCGGTTACACAGCCGTCATAGTCCAGGTTCAGCTCTAGTGATGTACACATACCTACTTCATTCCTTCCTTCCTTCGCCCCTCCTTGTTCTTTCCTTCCTTCACCCTCCCCTTGCTCCTTCCTTCATGCTCTCTTCCTCTCAGAAAGTAATCAGGAATGATAGCTTCTCTCTGGGAAACGTGAAGCAGCAGCAGCAGTAACAGCAATTCCAGCAGCAGCAGCAGCAGCAGCAGCAGCAGCAGCAGCAGCAACAGCAACAATTCCAGCAACAGCAACAACATTACTTCCAACAACAGCAGCAGTAACAGCAATTCCAGCAGTAGCAGCATCAATTCCAGAAACAGTAGCATCAATTCCAGCAGCAGCAGCATCAATTTCAGCAGGAGTAGCAGCAGCAGCAGCGGCGGCAGCATCAATTCCAGCAGAAACATCAATTCCAGCAGCAGCAGCAGCAGCAATTCCAGCAGCAGCAGCAGCAGCAATTCCAGCAGCAGCAGCGGCAGCATCAATTCCAGTAGCAGACACAAGAGCGCTGGAAAACATCCAGAGAAGAATGACAAAGTTGATCTCACGTACAAGAAATCTTTGCTACCAGGACAAACTGAGCTCAGTGACTCTGTAAAGGCTTAGAATTAGGAAGGATATGACTGACGTGTATAAATGGAAAACAGGAATAATTAAAACAGATATAAATAACGTGCTTAGAATATCTATCTAAGACAGGACTCACAGATATGGCTTGAAGCTGGATAAATTCACGTACCACATTGTTCCAACACCACACACACTGCTAGTACACTCACACACACCAGGTACCACATTGTTCCAACACCACACACACTGCTGGTACACTCACACACACCAGGTACCACATTGTTCCAACACCACACACACTGCTGGTACACTCACACACACCAGGTCTCTGAGTTTTGATTTCTTGGTAACCAAACACACCGCCTGTACCGATGATACAGTAAACACAATTCCAGCCTAAACTTACACAATTCCAGCCTAAATTTACACAATTCCAGCCTAAACTTACACAATTCCAGCCTACATTTACTCAACTATAGCCTACAA
>NW_027196752.1:60000-62500 GCF_038502225.1 Cherax quadricarinatus
CTGAGGGAAGAAGATTAAATCCTAAGTAAGATCACCAAGGATGCTGAGGGAAGAAGATAAAATCATAAACAAGTCACTAACAAGAATCAACCTTGATATTAATATTAAAATTATATTTACAAAAAGCTTAAAATCATTGCGTTAATATTTATATAAAATGAGGAAATAGCAATACCGATGACCTTAGGTATATTTACGACAGTTGACCTATGAAGAAAGTATTACTGCTACTGGTGACCTCTGACCTACAGAGTATTGCTGCTACTGGTGACCTCTGACCTACAGAGTGTTGCTGCTACTGGTGACCTCTGACCTACAGAGTATTGTTGCTACTGGTGACCTCTGACCTACAGAGTATTTCATGGTGAATACAAGGTCCAGCCTTGCTGGTTCATCCTCTCCTCTCTCTCTGGTAGTGTCTCTAACATGTTGATGCATGAGGTTCTCCAGTACCACATCCATCATCTTGGCTCTTCATGTTTTGGGACCCCCATGGGGCTCCAGGTTTTCCCAGTCAATCTCCTTGTGATTGAAATCACCCATAACTAGTAACTTTCCTCCCCGCATGTGTACTCTCCTGGCCACCTCGGCTAGTGTGTCGATCATTGCTCTGTTGCTCTCATCGTATTCTTCTCTTCGTCTCCTGCAGTTCTGTGGTGGGTTGTACATTACTGCAATTATCACCTTATGTCCCTCAGACTGAATTATTCCTACTAAGTAGTCCCTTCCGCCCGTGCCATCCATTCCTTCCATTTTCTCAAAATCCCACTGGTTTTTAATGAGCAGTGCAACTCCTCCTCCCCCTCTCCTCCCTCTGTCTTTCCTGAGGATTTGGTATCCGAATGGAAAGATTGAATCTGTTATTATTCTGGTGAGTTTTGTTTCTGTGAGTGCTATTATGTCTGGGGATGCCTCTTTGATTCTTTCGTGCCACTCCTCATACTTGTTTGTTATTCCATCTGCATTTGTATACCACACCTTCAACTTCTTTTCTAAGATTGTGGTCTGGGAGGTATATTGGGGTTGGGGAAGTGGGAGACCTGGTAAGGAACTATGGGTTGTTGCTGTGGGGGTGGAGTTTGTAATGTGGTGGGTGGGGGCATTGGATGTGGCATGGGTGTTTTGATTAAGAGTATTTGGTTGCACTGGGGTTGACCTGGTTGGGAGGCTTCTATAGGAAGTTGTGAGGGAGGCTGTATTTGATCTTCCTGTGTCTGGGATCTCCTGTCTGTCTTCTCCATCCCCTCTCTTTCCTCCTTTCGCCATTGTACCATCTCTCTCAGTTTCTGCCTTTCTTCTTGTGTTATGTCGCGGTCGAGATACACCCTCCTGTATGCCGGCATGTCCCTTAATCGTGCTTTCTCCTGCAGGATCCTGGTCCGAGTCGCTTCTGCCTTGAAGGTCACTCTCACTGGCCGGGTTCTTTTTTTTACATACCCCCCTATTCTCCGAAAATTTTCCAGCTGGGTCATGTCGTCTTCTCCTATTGCTTTCATGATGCCTTCAATTGCTTTTTTTCCCCTTGTTTTCTTGCTTCATATGTTTCCCCTTCAACTTCCTGGAGCCCATACACAAAGACTGACCTCACCCTTTCATTCTCCCACTGCGTATCCCTGTGTATCCCCTCATTTAATTTGGTTTCCTGCACTGCAGCTTTCCTTTCTTCAGTTTCACTGACTAATGTACTTGGGCTCAGTGGCCTGTCATTTTCCCTTCTCGGCTTTCCTTGGGCTCTGTTGTTGTCTGTTAGGGCCTCCACATAAAGCTTAGGTCTTTCATTTACTACAGTCTCCTCTGATAGAGCTTCCCCATGCAGTTGTGCCCCTTCTTTCCCTACAGTCCCCTTATTTGTGGCTGAGGTAGCAGTCTCTGTTGTCAATCCCAAAATGTTCTTTAGTTCTTTAGGCTGTTTCAGATTTTTCAGTTCCTCTTCTAAACTCTGTATCCTAGCCTCTGCTGCTTTGACATGCACCTCCCACTTCCTGCTTTCCATATCTATCCTCTCTTCCATTCTCATGCTAAGTTCTTCTATTTTGTTTTCCCATTCAAGATCTCTTTTTATGAGCTCTGCTGCCCAATCTTCCTTTGCAGCTTCCTCCTCCTGTCCCTTGGTTTTTCTTGTTGCTCTCTGACAACCCATTTTTGTTTTATCCTGATTGCCTCAGAGTGGGAAACCTATTAGTTCTGTATGTTAGGTTAGTAGTGTGTATGTCAGAGTGTGGGGGGGGAGGTAGTGGAGGGACTGTGGCTATGTGGGAGAGGAGTGGGGAGGGGTGGGGAGGGGGAGTGAACGGGGGAGGGGAGGGTGAACGAGGGAGGGGAGGGTGAACGAGGGAGGGGAGGGATCAGGGGAAGAAGTGAGATGTCGGTGGTGAGGGGGGAGGGGAGTGTATGTGTGAGTCTGGATATGTGTGTGTGTGTGTGTGTAATTTTGTGTGGAATTATGTGTGGGTTTATTATGTACTGAAAGGTAGGTGGCTTGTGCGTTGTAATGTAAAGG
>NW_027196752.1:67500-72500 GCF_038502225.1 Cherax quadricarinatus
AGCTTGATGAGTCTGGTTGATGAGTTCACGATGAGTCTGACTGATGAGTCTGGCTGATGAGTCTGGCTGATGAGTCTGGCTGATGAGTCTGGCTGATGAGTCTGGCTGATGAGTCTGGCTGATGAGTCTGACTGATGAGTCTGACTGATGAGTCTGGCTGATGAGTCTGACTGATGAGTCTGACTGATGAGTCTGACTGATGAGTCTGGCTGATGAGTCTGGCTGATGAGTCTGTCTGATGAGTCTGGCTGATGAGTCTGGCTGATGAGTCTGACTGATGAGTCTTACTGGATGAGTCCGTCGATAATTCGTCTGATGAGTCTGGCTGATGAGTCTGACTGATGAGTCTGTCTGATGAGTCTGGCTGATGAGTCTGGCTGATGAGTCTGGCTGATGAGTCTGGCTGATGAGTCTGGCTGATGAGTCTGGCTGATGAGTCTGGCCGACGAGTCTGGCTGATGAGTCTGGCTGATGAGTCTGGCTGATGGGTCTGGCTGATGGGTCTGGCTGATGGGTCTGACTGGTGAGTCTGGCTTATGAGTCTGTCTGATGAGTCTGGCTGATGAGTCTGTCTGATGAGTCTGGTTGATGAGTCTGGCTGATGAGTCTGGCTGATGAGTCTGGCTGATGAGTCTGGCTGATGAGTCTGGTTATTGATGAGTCTGGCTGATGAGTTCGGCTGATGAGTCTGGTTGATGAGTCTGGCCGATGAGTCTGGCTGATGAGTTCATTGATGAGTCTGGCTGATGGGTCTGGCTGATGGGCCTGACTGTTGTTTTATCTGATGAGTCTGGCTGATGAGTCTGTCTGATGAGTCTGGCTGATGAGTCTGGCTGATGAGTCTGGCTGATGAGTCTGGCTGATGAGTCTGGCTGATGAGTCTGGCTGATGAGTCTGGCTGATGAGTCTGGCTGATGAGTCTGGCTGATGAGTCTGGCTGATGAGTCTGTCTGATGAGTCTGGCTGATGAGTCTGGCTGATGAGTCTGGCTGATGAGTCTGGCTGATGAGTCTGGCTGATGAGTCTGGCTGATGGGTCTGGCTGATGAGTCTGGCTGATGAGTCTATCTGATGAGTCTGGCTTATGAGTCTGACTGATGAGTCTGGCTGATGAGTCTGGCTGATGAGTCTGGCTTATGAGTCTGGCTGATGAGTCTGGCTGAGTCAACAATCTCCTCTCAACATCCGGTCATAATTACATCCGGTTTTTGCAGACGTAAACAATACATAGTGTTTCAAAATTAATGTACCCAATTTCTAAGCAATTTGTTGTGTAATCGTCTTTTCATTTTGAATCACTTCTAAAATATAAGTAAATCACATGAGCGGATTTTTACCTTCAAGAGGTAATTAAAAGTTATATTGAAGATAATTAGCAGAATTAAAAATGTATATTAGAATTAACCAGGAAAATAAAGAAACGGTTTTTCTGAAACTATGAGGTTTTTTTTCAGTGATTTTTAATAACTCTGGAATATATAAAGATTGATCTGTTGTTTTGCAACATCCTGGTTGACCAGCGTTTCTCCAGTCCAGACCACCAGGAAGCCTGGTTCAGGACCACCAGCAAGCCTAGTCCAGGACCACCAGCAAAGCTTGGTCCAGTAATTCACCAGCAAGCCTGGTCCAGGCTCATCAGCAAGCCTGGTCCAGGGACCACCAGCAAGCCTAGTCTGTAGACCATCACAGCAAGCCTAGTCCAGGATCACCAAAGCAAGCTCAGTCCAGCACCACCAGCAAGCCTAGTCCAGGACCACCAGCAAGCCTGGTCCAGGCCCACCAGCAAGCCTGGTCCAGGACCACAGCAAGCCCAGTCCAGGACCACCAGCAAAGCTCAGTCCAGGACCACCAGCAGTCTAGTCCAGACCACCAGGTGGAAGCCTGGTCTAGGACCACCAGCAAGTTTGGTCCAGCACCACCAGCAGGCCTAGTCCAGGACCACCAGCAAGCCTGGTCCAGGCCCACCAGCAAGCCTGGTCCAGGACCACTCAGCGCCCAGCAGTCCAGGCCACCAGCAAGCCCAGTCCAGGACCACCAGCAAGCCTGTCCAGCACCACCAGCAAAGCCTGGTCCAGGACCACCAGCAAGCCCGGTCCAGCCTTACCAGCAAGCCTGGTCCAGGCCCACCAGCAAGCCTGGTCCAGCACCACTAGCAAGCCTGGTCCAGGACTACCAGCAAGTCTGATCCAGGACCACCAGCAAGCCTGGTCTAGGACTACCAGCAAGCTCTGGTCCAGGACTACTCAGCAAGCCTGGTCTAGCACCACCAGCAAGCCTGGCCCAGGACTACTCAGCAAGTCTGGTCCAGGACTACCAGCAAGCCTGGTCCAGGCCTACCAGCAAGCCCTGGTCCAGGGGACTACCAGCAAGCCTGGTCCAGACCACTCAGCAAGCCTGGTCTAGGGACCACCAGCAAGCTCTGGTCCAGCACCACCATCAAGCCTTCACTGGCACCACCAGCAGCCTGGTCCAGACCACCAGCAAGCCTGCCCAGGGCCACCAGCAAGCCTGGTCCAGACCACCAGCAAGCCTTCCGGTCCAGAATCCACCAGCAAGCCTGGTCCAGCACCACAGCAAAGCCTGGTCCAGGACCACCAGCAAGCCTGGTCCAGGACCACCAGCAAGCCTGGTCCAGGACAACCAGCAAGCCTGGTCCAGGACCTGGAGTTTACCTGGAGAGAGTTCCGGGGGTCAAAGCCCCAAGTGGCCTGGTTCAGATCAGGCCTCCTGGTGGATCAGAACCACCAGCAAGCCTGGTCTAGGGACCACCAGCAAGCCTGGTCTAGACCACCAGCAAGCCTGGTCTAGGACCACCAAAGTAAAGCCTGGTCCAGGACCACCAGCAAGCCTGGTCCTAAGGCACCAGCAAGCCTGGTCCAGAACCACCAGCAAGCCTTGTCCAGACCACCAGCTCAGGCCCATCCAAGACACCAGCAAGCCTGGTCCAGGACCACCAGCAAGCCTGGTCTAGGAACCACCAGCAAGCCCTGTCCAGGACCACCAGCCAGCCTGGTCCAAGATTACCAGCAAGCCTGGTCCAGGACCACAGCAAGCCTGGTCTTAGACCACCAGCAAAGCCTGGTCCAAGACTACCAGCAAGCCTGGTCCAGCACCACCAGCAAGCCTGGTCCAGGGACCACCAGCAAGCCTGGTCCAGGACTACCCAGCAAGCCTGGTCCAGGATCACCAGCAGCCTGGCTTCAGGACCACCTGCAAGCCTGGTCCAGGACCTGAGTTTACCTGGGAGAAAGTTCCGGGGTCAACGCCCCAAGTGGCCTGGTTCAGACTCAGGCCCCTGGTGATTAGAACCACAGCAAGCCTGGTGTAGGGACCACACCAGCAAGCCTGGTCTAGGACCACTACAAGCCTGGTCCTGAACCACCAGCAAGCCTGGTCCTAAGCTACCAGCAAGCCTGGTCCTGCTTTCACCAGCTAGCTACACTAACAACCCAGGCCCAGTAGCCTACACTCCATCCACTAGTAATTATCGATCCATACTAATATTCATCCACTAGCAGGGTAGCTTAGACTCAGACCTGGCTTCTTGAGAAATCAGGTCAACGCCCTGCGGCCTGAAATCTGTGACCAGGCCTCCTGGTATCAGAACTCACCAGCAAGCCTGGTCCAGATCACTAGCCAGCCTGGTCCTAAGCCAGCAGCAAGCCTGGTCCGAAATCACTAACGCCTGGTCCAGCACCACCAGCAAGCTTGGTTCAGGACCACCAGCAAGCCTGTTCCAGACCTCACCAGCAAGCCTTATCCAGGACTACCAGCAAGCCTGGTCCAGGACCACCAGCAAGCCTGGTCCAGCACCACCAGGAAGCCTGATCTTGAACTACTAGGAAGCCTTGTCCAGGCCTTACTCAAAGGAGCCTGGTCCAGGACCACCAGCAACAATAACAGTCAGCTTGCCAAGACAAGCACCAGACAAGTCATTCAGGCCTGGGCCCTGAACAGAAAAGTCTTGACATCCATCACACACACTGTACATCAAAAGAAGGAAGGGAGTGAGAGGAAGGAAACGGGAGATAATAAGAGAGAAGGAAGGGAAGGAAACACCAGAGAACTTAAACTTGAAGTTCCCCAAGTATCACTTGAGAGTTTTAAAGTGTGAAGTGTAAGACTGAGACCAGAGTGATCTTTTCAACTGTGCTGATCCAAGTGCCAGGATCTTAAATTTGCAATCCCTAGGCTTTTTCAGGATTTATCCTCCTCAGCAGCTGGTGTAGATATTCACACAGCTGGTGTAGATATCTACACAGCTGGTGTAGGATATTCACACAGCTGGTGGTGATATTCACACAGTTGGGGCAGGATATCACACAGCTGGTGTAGGATATTCACACAGCTGGTGAGATATACACACAGCTATGTAGGATATTCACACAGCTGGTGAGGATATACACACAGCTGGTGGTAGGATATACACACAGCTGGTGTAGGATATACACAACTTGTGAAGGATATACACACATTGGTGCAGGAGCATAGCACACAGCTGGTGTAGATATACACACAGCTGGCAGGATACACACACAACTGGTGGTGTGAGAGCACACACAACTGTAGGGATATGCTGTACAACTGGTGTAGGATATACACACAGCTGGTGGTGGGATATTCACAGCAGAGGATATACACACAGCCGCAGGATTCACACAGTTATGAGGATATTCACACAGCTGGTGCAGGGGATATTCACACAGCTGGTGAGGATACACACAGCTATGGGGATATTCACACAGCTGGGTAGGACATACACACAGCTGGTGCAGGATATACACACAGCTGGTGTAGGATATACACACAACTTGTGAAGGATATACACACAGCTGGTGGTGATACACACACAGCTGGTGTAGGGATATACACACAGCTGGTGCAGGATATACACACAACTGGTGTAGGATATACACACAATCATGCAGGGATACACACAACTGGTGTAGGATATAAGCACACAGCTGGTGCAGGATATACACACAGCTGGTGGTGATATAC
>NW_027196752.1:77500-79729 GCF_038502225.1 Cherax quadricarinatus
AGCACCACCTGCACTAGCAGCACCAGCACTCAAAGGTGCACTCCAGCAAGCACCCCACCAGCACCACCAGCACTAGCAGCACCACCAGCACCACCAGCAATAGCTAACAGGAGCAACGCAAATTTAGCAATCAGCAGCACCACCAGCACAGCAGCACTACCAGCACTAGCAGCAACAAGACCCGCAGCAACACCAGCAGCACCACCAACAGCACTAGCAGCAGCACCAGCACTAGCAGCACCATCTCAGCACCACCAGCACCAGCAGCACCACCAGCACTAGCATCAGCACCAGCACTAGCATCACCACCAGCAGTAGCAGCACCAGCAGCACCAGCAGCACCAGCAGTAGCGCAACAGCACTAGCAGCACCACCAGCAGTAGCACCAGCAGCACTTCACCAGCAGCAGCACCAGCAGCACCAGCAGCACTATCAGCACCAGCAGCAGCACAGCAGCAGCACTAGCAACACCACTCAGCACTAGCAGCACTAGCAATACCACCAGCACTAGCAGCACCACCAGCACTAGCACTTCACCACCAGCACCAGCAGCACCACTACCAGCAGTACTAGCACCAGCAACAGCACCAGCAGCACCACTACCAGCAGTACTAGCACCAGCAACACTACCAGCAGAACCACCAGCACTCAGCAGCAGCACCACCAGCACTAGCAGTACCACCCAGCGCCAGCAGCACCACCAGCACTCCAGCAAGCAGCACCACCAGCACTAGCAGCACCACCAGCACTAGCAGCACCACCAGCACCAGCAGTGCACCACCAGCACTAGCAGCACCACTCTCAGCACTAGCAGCATCACCAGCACTAGCAGCAGCACCACCTCAGCACCAGCAGCACCACTCACCAGCACTAGCAGCACCAACAGCACTAGCAGAACCACCAGCACTAGCAGCAAGCACCACCAGCACTAGCAGCAACCACCAGCACTAGGCAGCACCACCAGCACCTAGCAACAGCACAACCAGCCAACACCAGCAGCACCACCACAAGCACTAGCACACTTCACCACCAGCACCAGCAGCACCACCTGCAGCACCAGCAGCACCACCAGCACTAGCAGCAATTCACCAGCACTAGCAGAACCACCAGCACTAGCAGAACCACCAGCACTAGCAGCACCACCAGCACTAGCAGCATCTAGCAACACCACCAGCACTAGCAGCACCACCACCAGCACTAGCAGCACCACCAGCACCAGCAGCAGCACCAAAGAATTCAGCAGCACCACACCACCAGCACTAGCAGCACCACCATCACTAGCAGCACCACCAGCAAATAGCAGCACCACCAGCTCTAGCAGCACCAACACCACAGCACTAGCAGCACCACAATCCAGCACTAGCAGCACCACAACCAGCACCAGCAGCAACCACTCACTCACTAGCAGCACCACCACCAGCACTAGCACCACCACCCAGCACTAGCAGCACCACCATCACTAGCAGCACCACCAGCAACAGGTGGCACCACCAGCACTAGCAGCACCACCTCAGCACTAAAGAGCACCACAACCAGCACTAGCAGCACCACCAGCACCGGCAGCACCACCACCAGCACTAGCAGCACCACCAGCACCAGCAGCACCACCACAGTAGCAAACAACACCAGCACTCACAGCACCACCAGCACCAGCAAGGGCACCACCAGCACTAGCAGCACCACCAGCACTAGCAGCACCACCAGCACTAGCAGCACCACCAGCAGTAGCAACAACACCAGCACTAACAGCACCACCAGCACTAGCAGCAGCACCACCAGCACTAGCAGCACCACCAGCACTAGCAGCACCACCAGCACTAGCAGCAGCACCACCAGCAGCACTAGCAGCACCACCACCAGCACTAGCACCAGCACCACCAGCACCACCAGCACCACCAGCACCACCAGCACAACCAGCACCACCAGCACAACCAGCACCACCAGCACCACCAGCACCACCAGCACCACCAGCACCACCAGCACCACCAGCACCACCAGCACCACCACCAGCACCACCAGCACCACCACCAGCACAACCAGCACCACCAGCACCACCAGCACCACCAGCACCACCAGCACCACCAGCAGCAACATCCCGCAGACACTGTCTCAGAAACACAGTACGATAATAAACAATACGTAAATAACTAAAACTAACTAAAACTTCTAAGTCTATACACAGAACATATACACAGAAGTGAGTATCTTCCTCAGTGTATATATTCTAAG
>NW_027196753.1:0-25000 GCF_038502225.1 Cherax quadricarinatus
AATTTTCTATATAGTATTTCGGTGATGTCAGCTACGGTCTGTATAAGTTGTATCATGTACTTGTAGTAATATAAATTATTAAAATTTCTTTCTTGTATGTGCGGATTATTTATGTATTGTTCCAGTCACGGTATTGTGCCTGTGTGTGTGTGAGAGAGAGAGAGAGAGAGAGAGAGAGAGAGAGAGAGAGAGAGAGAGAGAGAGAGAGAGAGAGAGAGAGAGAGAGAGAGAGAGAGAGAGAGAGAGAGAGAGAGAGCTCCTGGGTATATGAGTGATGGTGAGTGCGTGTAGTGTGCACCGCCCTGTGTGGTTGGTAGCAGCAGTCTGCACCCACACTCATCCCCATGACGCCCTCTGTCCCAAGGACACAGGAAATGCCTTGACCCACTCACTCTCTTACCCACACTACACTGTGCGTACGCATCCACTCCCTACACACACGCATGCAGAGAGCTGTGAATCGACCCCTGAAACTACATATAGGTGAGCAAACACCCCGATTTCCTACATGTACGCACGCACACATACACACCAACTTCCTACACACACGCACACACATACATACACACGCCCGCACAAAAGATTTAAGGAGGTATTCTCGAAGAAAAGAGGCACATTACCAGTCAAAGAGAGAGTACACCAACGAGTACTGCACACAATGCATGCAATAGAAGAGAAGGGAACTGCTGAGTAGATCCCTGGAAGGCAATGAGATCACACGCCTCTGTGGGTTCTGAGAGAACATAAGAAAGAGGGAGCAGGCCTACTGACCCATGCTAGGCAGGTCCAAGTCACCTACTGGCCTAAGCAAGTTAGGTCCAAGTCACATCCTCTTAAGAAGGAAGGAGTACTGCATCAGACCTACTGGCTCAAGCTAGTCAGGCCCAGTTTACACCCGCCCACACTGTGCAGTGTAAACCACCAGTCACAATCTTCAACTTGCTACAGGGCAACTGCCAGAGGCGTGGCAGACAGATGTAGTCCCAATATTTAAGAAAGGGGACAGACAGATAGCATTAAAAGTACAGCTCGGTGTCACTGACATACATAGTTATGTAAGGTTATGGAGATCATCAGAAGAGTAGTGTGAATGGTAAGTAAGAATGGTAAGTTTCGCCTACACAGTAGGCTTCTTCAGTCAAGTGCAGAAGAGTTAGCACAAGCAGTAGAGATGTGAAGACGATGTAATCAGTCCATCACCCTTGAAGACGTAGTTTTGAGGTTGTCAGTCCCCCAGCCTGGAGAAGAGTTCTGTTCCATAGTGTTTCAGACTATGGAACAGAACTCTTCTCCAGGCTGAGGGGCTGACCACCTCAAATCTACGTCTTCAAGGGTGATGGACTGATTACATAGTCTTCACATCTCTACTGTTCCTGCCTACTTTCTGTACTCGACTGAAGAAGCCTACTGTGTAGGCGAAACGTTTCGGCATAAAGATGCCTAACTGTTGCCTATGTGTCTTATCAACCTGTCTTGTATACCATTTTGATATTCATAGATAGGTGTGTAGGTAGATAGATACGTAGGCAGGTATAGATGTGTGTGTTTGTTACCCAAGACAAGTGTTTCCAGGGAGGGAGGGTTGAAGGGGAGAGAATTAAACCAGAAGTGTGTTATCTGCGGATAACTTATCAATACACTACACACCATCTGCTTCATTGATAGTGTGGCCTTGTGGGAGAGGGAAAGCTATATCTCTCTTTTTTAATCAAGGTGCACCCGCAGTGTGTATTGACACTATTCTATATGCTGACAAATTAAGACACCTGTAACAACACTCGTGTATGTTAAAATGTTATGAAATACCGGCAAGTTGAAGATTGTTAACTAAAAGGACACAAATGCAACTAATGTCACATTTAATTGTGGCAACGTTTCGCTCTCCAGGAGCTGTCAAGCCGTTACGACTTGACAAAGCTCCTGGAGAGCGAAACGTTGCCACAATAAAATGTCACATTAGTTGTATTTGTGTCCTTTTACTTAACATATTGCTGGTAATTTTATCAATATCAATACAAGATTATGATTATTTTCCTACGTTTCGCCCACACAGTGGGCTTTATCAAGTCAGAAACAGATCTACCTGAGTATTTATAGGATGGAGTCAGGTGCAAAACGGACTGATTATTTTTCCAGTGTCGGTATTTTATACCATTTATTTCCAGCACAGCGGTATCTTGGTACAGAGAACATCTTACAGTGTTCCTCGCGTATCTACTAGTTATGAGTGACGAGGGTTGGATTCCAGATGGATCTGCCGTCTTACTTTTAGATGGACCTGTCTTCTTACTTTCTGATGGACCTGTCTTCTTTCAGATGGACCTGTCTTCGTACTTTCAGATGGACCTGTCTTCTTACTTTCAGATGGACCTGTCTTCTTACTTTCAGATGGACCTGTCTTCTTACTTTCAGATGGACCTGTCTTCTTACTTTCAGATGGACCTGTCTTCTTTCAGATAGATCTGTCTTCTTACTTTCAGATGGATCTGCCTTCTTACTTTCAGATGGACCTGTCTTCTTTCAGATGGACCTGTCTTCTTACTTTCAGATGGACCTGTCTTCTTACTTTCAGATGGACCTGTCTTCTTACTTTCAGATGGACCTGTCTTCTTTCAGATGGACCTGTCTTCTTTCAGATGGACCTGTCTTCTTTCAGATAGATCTGTCTTCTTACTTTCAGATGGACCTGTCTTCTTTCAGATGGACCTGTCTTCTTACTTTCAGATGGACCTGTCTTCTTTCAGATGGACCTGTCTTCTTACTTTCAGATGGACCTGTCTTCTTTCAGATGGACCTGTCTTCTTACTTTCAGATGGACCTGTCTTCTTACTTTCAGATGGACCTGTCTTCTTACTTTCAGATGGACCTGTCTTCTTTCAGATGGATGTCTTCTTACTTTCAGATGGACCTGTCTTCTTACTTTCAGATGGACCTGTCTTCTTACTTTCAGATGGACCTGTCTTCTTACTTTCAGATGGACCTGTCTTCTTACTTTCAGATGGACCTGTCTTCTTACTTTCAGATGGACCTGTCTTCTTACTTTCAGATGGACCTGTCTTCTTACTTTCAGATGGATCTGTCTTCTTACTTTCAGATGGACCTGTCTTCTTTCAGATGGACCTGTCTTCTTTCAGATGGATGTCTACTTACTTTTTGATGGACCTGTCTTCTTACTTTCAGATGGACCTGTCTTCTTACTTTCAGATGGACCTGTCTTCTTACTTTCAGATGGACCTGTCTTCTTACTTTCAGATGGACCTGTCTTCTTACTTTCAGATGGACCTGTCTTCTTACTTTCAGATGGACCTGTCTTCTTACTTTCAGATGGACCTGTCTTCTTACTTTCAGATGGACCTGTCTTCTTACTTTCAGATGGACCTGTCTTCTTACTTTCAGATGGACCTGTCTTCTTACTTTCAGATGGACCTGTCTTCTTACTTTCAGATGGACCTGTCTTCTTACTTTCAGATGGACCTGTCTTCTTACTTTCAGATGGACCTGTCTTCTTACTTTCAGATGGACCTGTCTTCTTACTTTCAGATGGACCTGTCTTCTTACTTTCAGATGGACCTGTCTTCTTACTTTCAGATGGACCTGTCTTCTTACTTTCAGATGGACCTGTCTTCTTACTTTCAGATGGACCTGTCTTCTTACTTTCAGATGTAGATGAATGGTTCAGAGAACCGACATGTTGTTAAATTAGACACATGTGCAACTCTTGGGTATCTTTATTGAGGAAACGTTTCGCCACAGTGGCTTCATCAGTCCATACAAAGGTAAACTTGAAGAACAGGAGGAGAATGAGGTAATCAGTCCCTGAGCCTTGAGTCGATGTGGTCAGTCCATCAATCTTGAATAGAATACGGTATATGAGCGGAGAAGCAGCTTATAAACCGTATGGCAGGAGAGGTGCAGCAGTCGTAGGTGGTGTCACATTTGTCCAATGTGGAAGTAGGTCGTGCCCAAGGGTTAGGCAAGCGAAGAATTTCGAAGTATTAAGATCCCAAGAAGTCACAGTGTCTGACAGGATTAGACGAATGGTTCAAAGAACCGACACGTTGTTAAATTAGACACATGTGCAACTCTTGGGTATCTTTATTGAGGAAACGTATCGCCACACAGTGGCTTCATCAGTCCATACAAAGGTAAACTTGTCTTCTTACTTTCAGATGGATCTGTCTTCTTACTTTCAGATGGACCTGTCTTCTTACTTTCACCTTCGATAGTATTTAAGACTCCATTCTCATGCTTCGACTTCATATCATTCCACACCATGGAGCTGAACTCTTCTCCAGGTTGAGGGACTGAAGAAGAGCAGGAGTAAACTGGAGAAAGACGCTCCCTCTACAGAAGACGACGAAGAGTCACAGCTCCTCAGGAGTGCTAGAATATCTGATACACGAAAGGAGGCGCTGACCAGGGAAGTGGAAACTATCGAACTTAAGTTAAATGACTCTTACAAGAACCAGGAGAGACAGGAGGAGCTTAAAGATATTAGTGAAATTGAAAGAAATTCGAAATATTTCTTTTCATATGCCAAAAACAAGGCAAATACCACATCTAGTATCGGGCCCTTACTCAGACAGGATGGGACTTACACAGATGACAACAAGGAAATGAGTGAAATACTGAAATCCCAGTACGACTCTGTGTTTAGTGAGGCACTAATCAGTCTGAGGATCGACGACCCAAATGATTTCTTCATGAATGAGCCTTAAAACTCCATAAATGTATGCCAGATTTCCGACATTACCCTAACTCCGATAGATTTCGAAAAAGCCATTGACAACATGCCCATGCACTCAGCCCCGGGCCCAGACTCGTGGAACTCTGTTTTCATTAAGAACTGCAAGAAACACCTCTCGCGTGCCCTAAGTACACTATGGAGGAGGAGCTTGAACATGGGTGAAATTCCAGTCACTTAAAACAACGGATATAGCCCCACTCCATAAAGGTGGCAGCAAAGCATTAGCGAAGAACTATAGACCAATAGCTCTGATGTCCCACATCAAAATCTTTGAAAGAGTGCTAAGAAGCAGGATTACAAATCACCTGGATTCCCAAAATCTGCACAATCCAGGGCAACATGGGTTCAGGGCAGGTCGCTCCTGCCTCTCACAACTACTGGATCACTATGATATGGCCTTGGATGCACTGGAAGAAAATCAGAATGCAGATGTAATATACACAGCCTTTGCAACAGCGTTTGACAAATGCAATCACGGCGTAATAGCGCACAAAATATGTGCTAAAGGAATAACTGGGAAAGTGGGGAGATGGATCTTCAACTTCCTAACAAATTGAACACAAAGAGTAGTGGTCAACAGAGTTAAATCGGAGGCTGCCATAGTGAAGAGCTCTGTTCCACAAGGCACAGTACTCGCCCCCATCTTATTCATCATCCTCATATCAGACATACCTGGAGGTTATTCCGGGGATCAACGCCCCCGCGGCCCAGGCCACGACCAGGCCTCCTGATGGATCAGGGCCTGATCAACTAGGCTGTTACTGCTGGCCGCATGCAGCCCAACGTACGAGCCATAGCCCGGCTGATCTGGCACTGACTTTAGGTATCTGCCCTCAGCAGACTGTCATCTGCTGAGGACGCGGTTAACCTCCAAGAAGATATAAACAAAGTTTTCCAGTGGGCAACGGTAAACAATGTGATGTTCAATGAGGACAAATTCCAACTACTCCGTTATGGAAAACTGGAGGAGATAATAACAGTATACTACTGACTCCGGCCATACAATAGAGCGGACAAATAATGTAAGGGACCTGGGAGTAGTAATGTCTGAGGATCTCACTTTCATGGATCACAACAGTGCCCCGATCGCACGTGCAAAGAAAATGATAGGATGGATAATGAGAACTTTCAAAATGAGAGATGCCAAGCCCATGATGATCCTTTTCAAATCACTTGTTCTCTCTAGGCTGGAATACTGCTGTACATTAACATCTCCATTCAAAGCAGGTGAAATCGCAGATCTAGAGAGTGTACAGAGATCCTTTACTGCACGTATAAGTTCCGTCGAGCACCTTAACTACTGGGAACGCTTGGAAGCACTTGACTTGTACTCGTTGGAATGCAGGAGGGAGAGATATATCATAATCTACACTTGGAAAATCCTGGAAGGAATGGTCCCAAATCTGCACACAGAAATCACTCCCTACGAAAGTAAAAGACTGGGCAGGCGATGCAAAATGCCCCCAATAAAAAGTAGGGGCGCCATTGGTACACTAAGGGAAAACACCATAAGTGTCCGGGGCCCAAGACTGTTCAACAGCCTTCCATCAAGCATTAGGGGAATTACCAATAAACCCCTGGCTGCCTTCAAGAGAGAGCTGGACAGATACCTAAAGTCAGTGCCAGATCAGCCGAGCTGTGGCTCGTACATTGGACTGTGCAAGAAAGGTATAAAATACCGACAATATGAAAGTTAAGACACATGTGCAACATCTGTATATCTTTATTGTAGACGTTTCGCCATCCAGTGGCTTTATCAATACAGATTCTAGGACATAATTGGAAGACAGTAGAACTATATTAAAAAAATGAGGAATTCAGTCCCTCAGCCTTGGAGTTAGTGTTCACAGCATCGTGAACACTAACTCCAAGGTTGAGGGACTGATTACCTCATCTTTTGTATATAGTTCTACTGTCTTCCAATTATGTCCTAGAATCTGTATTGATAAAGCCACTGGATGGTGAAACGTCTACAATAGATATCCAGATGTTGCACATGTGTCTTAACTTTCATACGTTGGACTGCGTGCGGCCAGCAGTAACAGCCAGGTTGATCAGGCCCTGATCCACCAGGCCTCGTCATGGACCGGGCCGCTGATCCTCGGAATAACCTCCAGGTAACTTCAAATGCTTTTTCATCAGGGTTGATGGACTGATTACATAAGACAGAAGGAACACTGCAACAGGCCTACTGGCCCATGCAAGGCAGGTCCATGTCACCCCCCCCGGCTTAGACCAATGACCCACCTAGTCAGGTCACATCCGCTTAGGGAAGAGGTACGGTATCAAATCCACTAGCACAAGCTAGTCAGGTTCAGCTCGCACCCACTCATGTATTTATCTAACCTATTTTTAAAACTACACAACGTTCTGGCCTCTATAACTGTACTTGGGAGTTTGTTCCACTCATCCACAACTCTATTACCAAACCAGTGCTTTCCTATATCCTTCCCGAATCTGAATTTTTCCAACTTGAAACGATTGCTGCGAGTCCTGTCTTGGATAGATATTTTTAGTACGCTATTTACATCCCCTTTATTTATTCCTATTTTCCATTTATACACATCAATCATATCCTTAATTTTACGCCTTTCCAGAGGGCAAATTCAGGGTCCTCAGTCTATCCACATAGGAAAGATCTCTGATACATGGGATCAACTTTGTCATCCTCTTTTGTAAGTTTTCCAGAGCATTTATATCCATTCTGTAATACATGATTACACGGTAGGTGACTTGAACCTACTTCGCATGGGCCAGTAGGCTTACTGCAGTGTTCCTTCTTATGTTCTTATATAGCGTATTCAGCGATACTGACATGGTGAGAACACCTGCTGTGTGCTGGTACACTATGTCCCATAACTCAGTTGGTAGCGCACTTAATTCACACACTGAGGTCCGTGGTTCGATCCACGGTACAGGTGGAAACATTAGGGGCGTGCTTCCTTAAGATACCCCCTGTCAATGTTCACATAGCAGTAAAATAGGTACCTGGGTGTTACTTGATTCGTGTGATTCGCATCCTGGAGACAAAACTGACCTATTGTATTAATGTTGGTAAAAATTACCGACTATATGTTGGGTAAAGGGACAAGTGCAACTGAAGGGCCTGATAAAGCTCCTGGAGAGCGAAACGTTGCCACAATAAAATGGTGGGGGAGGGGGATGAAGGGGTGGGAGGGTAAGATACAGGGAAGGGAGGGGAAGAGATAGGGGAGGAAGGGGGAAGAGAAATAGGGAAGAGAGTAAATTGGAAGGGGAAAGAATGAGATAGAATGGGATGCAGAGACAAATGTGGAAGGGCAGGTAAATAAATGGGTGGTTGAAGAGATAGAGGAGAGTGAGGGGAAAGGGATGGAGGAGAACGAAGAGAAATGGAGGGGAAAGAGATGGAAGGGGGAACAGCGAAAGTGAATATTAAATGGAGTGAGAGAGGTGGCAGGTGTTAGGCGCTTCACCTGAACTGACATCACCTGCGTGAACCTCAGCCACCTTGAAGAATCACTATGTATGACGTCAGACAATGACCAATGAGGAGCCCAGTTTGTAAGAATGACGTCGATGGTATAAACCTTGGTAATAAATACCGACAAGTTGGTTTAGAAAGACACGTAAGCAAACACCAAGACAACAATGCCTAAGCGTACGTAATAAGGCAAATAGATTACTGGGATTTATATCAAGAAGTGTAAGCAACAGAAGTCCAGAGGTCATACTGCAGCTTTATACATCATTAGTAAGGCCTCACCTAGATTATGCAGCTCAATTCTGGTCTCCATATTACAGAATGGACATAAATTCGTTAGAAAACATTCAGCGTAGAATGACTAAATTAATACATAGCATTAGAAATCTTCCTTATGAAGAAAGATTGAAGACTCTTAAGTTACATTCACTTGTTAGACGAAGAATGAGGGGAGACCTGATCGAAGTGTATAAGTGGAAGATAGGTATTAATAAAGGGGATATTAACAAGGTCTTGAGGATATCTCTCCAAGAGAGAACCCGCAGTAATGGATTTAAATTAGATAAGTTTAGATTTAGAAAGGACATAGGAAAGTATTGGTTTGGAAATAGGGTAGTAGATGAGTGGAACAGTCTACCTAGTTGGGTTATTGAGGCTAGGACTTTGGGTAGTTTCAAAATTAGGTTGGATAAATACATGAGTGGGATGGGTTGGATTTGAGTGGGACTTGCACATCAGAGCTTAGTTCTTGGGTAGCACTGAAAATTGGGTAGGTCAAATGTTTGTTAGTGGGATGAATTGTAAAGGACCTGCCTAGTATGGGCCAACAGGCCTGCTGCAGTGTTCCTCCTTTCTTATGTTCTTATTAGAAAACGTTTCGGTCCTGGGACCTTGATCACTTCTAACAGAGGGAGAGACATATATATAGGTGGAGAGTGAGGTGTGAGTGAGGCATGTGATCTGAGGAATGTCATTTTGTGATGAGGACGGGTAGACGATGAAATCATGTGACTCCTGTGTTGTTGGTGCTTAAGTATCATGTATGCCAATGTTTTTGAAATTTTGTAGTTTCCAGTGTTGCGTTCTAGTGTCGGTGACAGCAATTAGTGAGGCTTCTAGGCACCGTCGGCGTCTGAGGTCTGGTTCAGTGAGAATGAGTTGTGCCTCATTCAAGTTCATCAAATGCCCCATGGAGTCTCTGTGGAGGACACAGGCGTACCTTACATCGTCTCTATTAGAGGCATTTCGATGCTCATTCAGGTGGACTGCAAGATCTCTGCCTGTCTCGCCTACATATTTCTTGAGACAGAACCCACAGGGGATAGTGTAGACGCCTGCTGTAGAAGTTAGAGGTGTGGGGCTGCGTTTCGTAGTGAGGTCTTTGATAGATGTGTTTATGGTGGAAACGTTGATGTTACTCATAGAAGTGCCCGGCGAGTATTCGTGGCAACATCACCACATGGAAGTACTATGAACTGCTTAGGGGGCTGATCCCTGGGCGGTTTGTTGAGGATAGCTTGTGCCTTGAGTTTGCAATCTCGGATGAAGAAAGATGGGAACTGAAGACGTGTAAAGGCTTGTGTTATGTAAGTGCATTCTTCTTCTAGAAAACAAGGGCTGGAGATGCGAAGAGCTCTCAAGAAGAAGCCAATGAGGACTCCTCTTTTAGTGCGGGTGTCTTGGTGTGAATAAAAGTGCACAAGATCGTCCTTGTTGGTAGGTTTTCTATACACTTTGAAGAGAAATTTGTCACTGTCGGGAGATCTGCACAGTAGAACGTCGAGGAAAGGAAGTTTGCCATCGTTTTCGAGTTCAAGTGTAAACTTTATTGATGGTTCAACTGCATTGATCTTGTTGAGAAGGGCCTGGATATTGAGACGTCTCGGATAGAAAACCAATATATCATCAACGTATCTCAGCCAGGTAACGGTGTTGGGAATGAGGTTGCTGAATTTCTCTGTCTCTAGGTTTTCCATGAAGAGGTTGGCAAGCACAGCACTGAGCGGGCTGCCCATTGCCATCCCAAAGCATTGTTTGTAACAGTTGTCCTGATACTTGAAGAAGTTGAAATTAACACAAAGTTCCACTAGATTGATGAAATCTAGAAGAGGTAAAGGGAGGTCGTGGTTTTCAGTGAGCCTCTGTCTCAGAATGTTGATTGCAGCGTCAGTAGGAACGTTGGTAAAGAGGGCTGTGACATCGAAGGAAGCCATGCTTTTGTTTTTGACATTCAGGTTGGAAATTCGGGAGAGAAGGTCACCTGAGTGTTTGAGGTGGGCTTGACTGATGGTGCCCAGAAGCGCTGAAAGGTATTTGGCAAGGTGGCCGGCTAGTCTGTGTGGTGCACTCCCTATGCCCGAAGTGATAGGCCGTAGTGGGATGCCAGGTTTGTGTGTCTTAGGAAGGCCATACAGGAGTGCTGGTTTCGGTTGACCTGGTAAAAGTTTAAGTAGTTTTTTGCCTTGTTCTGATTTTCGTAAGATGCTACGAGCCTTTTGAAGAAGTCTGGGTACTTTGAAGTAGCACTGATTCTGATACAGGCTGGTATGTGTTGGCATCATTGAGAAGATTTAAAACTTTATTGTTGTAGTCGACAGTGTTGAGTAACACCACACCACCTCCTTTGTCAGCGGTTGTAATGACGATATCATCGTTGTTAGCAAAGTCCCTGAGTGCTTGGATGTATCTTCTGGGAATGACCGGTCTTGAGGGCTCAGTAGCTGCAGCAGTGATAATTCCTTGAACAAAGCCTTTTTGAAACTCAGAGCCTCCAAAAGGTTGGTTCTTGGTTACCATATCCACCAGATTATGTTTCTTGTTGATGCCAGTAGTAAACTTGAGCCCAAGGCTGAGGGCTTCTGTCTCGGTGACGGTTAGTGTATAGGAAGATAAGTTATTTATGATTTCTGGTCATCCCATTTCGCTCCATTTCCTGTGGGAGCACAGGTCTTGTAGTTTTCGTGATAGCTTCAATTTCTGTTGGATGTTGGCAGTGGTAATTTGGCTGAGTATATATTCTGCAGTTCTTCTGTCAGGAGTAGGAAGTGAAGCACGAATCAGAGCGGCACGTAATGAGGCCTCCTTCTGAGCAAGTCGCAGTTCATCAGAGCTTTCTCTAAGGTAGGCGTAAACAGCAGGAGAGAAAGGATGTCTAGATGTGGTCAGTTGTTGAGGAGTGGACCGTGGTACCACCATCTCAGCAAGACAATCTTCTAGGAAGATGTGTCGGTTCCGAAGACTATTAGCTTTGAGTAGGAGAGAAAGGTATTCTCTGTATGCTATGTCCATAGTGTGTTGCAGTGTCAGACAAGATGGTATAAACCTTGGTAATAAATACTGACAAGTTGGTTTAGAAAGACATGTAAGCAAACACTGACATATTTATTAGAAAACGTTTCGGTCCTGGGACCTTGATCACTTCTAACATACAGATTGTTGTTAAAGATTCGCCGGTATTTTCCCGGCCCGGGCCCTTCCAAGACATACAGAGGGAGAAATACATTATATATATAGGCAGAGAGTGAGGTGTGAGTGAGGCACGTGACCTGAGGAATGATGAGGACGGGTAGACGATGAAATCATGTGACTCCTGTGTTGTTGGGTTGGTGGTGCTTAAGTATCATGTATGCCAATGTTTTTGAAATTTTGTAGTTTCCAGTGTTGCGTTCTATAGTGTCGGTGACGGCGATTAGTGAGGCTTCTAGGCACCGTCGGTGTCTGAGGTCTGGTTCGGTGAGAACGAGTTGTGCCTCATTCCAGTTCACTTCCTACTCCTGACAGAAGAACTGCAGAATATATACTCAGCCAAATTACCACTGCCAACATCCAACAGAAATTGAAGCTATCACGAAAACTACAAGACCTGTACTCCCACAGCAAATGGAGCAAAATGGGACGACTAGAAATCATAAATAACTTATCTTCCTAGGTGAGGCGAAGCAGGAGGAGATGGGGTCATAGTGGTATCATCAGTCCAATACAAAGCAGAGGGTGTAAGGAGAGGAGGAGTTTGAGGTAATCAGTCCCTCAGCCTGGAGTCGATGTGTTCAGTCCATCAATCTTGTAGAATGTACAGCATAGGGCCGTAGACGTGGCTTATATACTGTAGTGAGATGAAGCAGGAGGTGGGGTCACAGTGGTACCATCCACTAGTCGAAGTAGGTCTTCGTCCAAAATGTTGGACAAGTGTTGAAGAATTCTTTGTAATAAGATCCCATGATGCTGCAGTGTCTGACAGTTGTGATAAATGGTTTGAAAAACCGACAAGTTGAAGACTGAGACACTTATGCAACATATGGGAATCTTTATTCAGGAAACGTTTCGCCACACAGTGGCTTCATCAGACCAATACAAAGTAGAAAGGCATAAGGAGAGGAGGAGTTTGAGGTAATCAGTCCCTCAGCTTTGTATTGGACTGATGATACCACTATGACCCCACCTCCTGCTTTGCCTCACCTCACTACAGTATATAAGCCACGTCTACGACCCTATGCTGAACATTCTACAAGTTTGATGGACTGACCACATCGACTCCAGGCTGAGGGACTGATTACCTCAAACTCCTCCTCTCCTTATGCCTTTCTACTTTGTACTGGACTGATGAAGCCACTGTGTGGCGAAACGTTTCCTGAATAATGATTCCCATATGTTGCATAAGTGTCTCAATCTTCAACTTGTCGGTTTTTCAAACCATTTATCACACTGGACCTTATTTTCACAAATAATGAGGACCTGGTAAGGAATATAACAATATCAAAAACAACAAATTCTGATCACAATCTAATCAAAGTCCAGACTTGCATGCACAGGAGTCCTGATCGGCAAGATGCATTCAGTTATGAGGGTACCTTTACCAAAATTCAACTTCAACAACAAGAACATCATCTGGGATCAGGTAAACTATGCCCTAAATGAAACATGCTGGGAGGATATTTTAAATTACATGGACCCTAACCAATCCCTCGAAAAGATTACCCTCCTGGTAGCTGAAGTATGTTCAAGGTATATTCCTATAAGACAAAAGAAAAGAAGTAAACTGGAGAGAGACGCTCCCTCTACAGGAGAAGACGAAGAATCATTGAGCTCCTCAAGAATGCAAGATTATCTGATACATGGAAGGAAGTGCTAGCCAGGGAAGTAGAAAATATTGAGCTGAAGTTAAAGGACTCATACAGGATCCAGGAGAGACAAGAGGAGCTAAAAGCGATTAATGAAATTGAAAGAAATTCGAAGTATTTCTTTTCATATGCCAAAAACAAGTCAAAAACCACTTCTAGTATAGGGCCCCTGCTCAGACAAGACGGATCCTACACTGACGACAACAAAGAAATGAGCGAGATACTGAAATTGCAGTATGACTCAGTGTTCATCGAGCCACAATTTTTCATGAATGAGCCTCAAAACCCTGCCAATGTAGGCCAGATTTATGACATAACCTTAGCTCCACTAGACTTTGAGAAAGCCATCGACGACATGTCCATGCACTCAGCCCCAGGCCCAGACTCGTGGAACTCTGTGTTCATTAAGAACTGCAAGAAACCCCTCTCACGGGCCCTAAGTATGCTATGGAGAAGGAGCTTAGACACAGGCGAGATTCCAGTCACTAAAAGCAATGGATATAGCCCCACCCCATAAAGGTGGCAGCAAAGCAGTAGCTAAGAACTATAGACCAATAGCTTTACCGTCCCACATCATAAAAATCTTTGAAAGAGTTCTAAGAAGCAGGATAGCAAACCACCTGGACTCCCAAAAATTGCACAACTCAGGGCAACATGGTTTCAGAGCAGGTCACTCCTGCCTTTCGCAACTGCTTGACCACTATGATATGGTCCTAGATGCACTGGAAAACAAACAGAATGCAGATGTAGTATACACAGACTTTGCAAAAGCCTTTGACAAGTGCGACCATGGTGTAATAGCACACAAAATGCGTGCTAGAGGGATAACCGGCAAAGTAGGCAGATGGATCTTCAACTTTCTAACCAATCGCACACAAAGAGTAGTGGTAAACAGAGTTAAATCAGATGCTGCCATAGTGAAGAGCTCTGTCCCACAAGGCACAGTACTCGCACCTATCCTGTTCCTTATTCTCATATCAGACATAGAGAGAGATGTAAGCCACAGCACTATCATCTTTTGCAGACGATACTAGGATCTGCATGAGTGTCATCCATTGAGGACAAGGCAAAGCTCCAAGAAGATATACCTGGTTACCTGGAGGTTATTCCGGGGGTCAACGCCCCCGCGGCCCGGTCCATGACCAGGCCTCCCGACGGATCAGGGCCTGATCAACTAGGCTGTTACTGCTGGCCGCACACAGTCCAACGTACGAGTCACAGCCCGGCTGATCCAGCACTGACTTTAGGTATCTGTCCAGCTCTCTCTTGAAGGCAGCCAGGGGTTTATTGGCAATTCCCCGAATGCTTGATGGGAGGCTGTTGAAGAGTCTTGGGCCCCAGACACTTATGGTGTTTTCCCTTAGTGTACCAATGGTGCCCCTACTTTTAATTGGGGGCATTTTGCATCGCCTGCCCAGTCTTTTACTTTCATTGGGAGTGATTTCTGTGTGCAGATTTGGGACCATTCCTTCCAGGATTTTCCAAGTGTAGATTATGATATATCTCTCCCTCCTGCGTTCCAACGAGTACAAGTCAAGTGCTTCCAAGCGTTCCCAGTAGTTAAGGTGCTTGACAGAACTTATACGTGCAGTACAGCCTGGCTGGTCAGGGTGTGGCCAAGCTGGCCACAGTAAACCCTGACTGATACATGGAACAGCACACTTCCCACAAGGTTTCAATTAAGTCTCGGGGTGCCGGGGCCTTCCTGGAAGCAACCCAATATCCTGGTCAAGACAAAACCACACCGGAAATGCTGAGCGCCACCAGGACGGTGCAGCGCAGGTGCGCCTGTCTTAACAGGAACAACTCGAAAGCTGATAAATTACACACATGTGGAACACTTAAATAACTTCAGTGTGGAAACGTTTCGCCACACAGTGGCTTCATCAGTCCAATACAGAGAATGGTTGAACAATATGATGTTCAATGAAGACAAATGTCAACTAGAACTGAGTATACTACAAACTCTGATCATACAACAGAGCGGAAAAATAATGTGAGGGACATTGGAATGATAATGTCTGAGGATCTCACTTTTTAGGATCACAACAGTACCACGATGACAACTGCAAAGAAAATGATACGATGGATAATGAGAACGTTCAGAACAAGAGATGTCAAGCCAATGATCCTTTTCAAAATCACTTGTTCTCTCTAGGCTGGAATATTGCTGTACATTAACATCTTCATTCAAGGCAGGTGAAATTGCAGATCAACTGAGTGTATAGAGAACCTTTACTGCACATATAAGTTCTATCAAACACCTCATCTACTGTACTCGTTGGAACACAGGCAAGATTGTATATACATATATATATGGTTTAGAAAGAAACGTAAGCAAACACTATAACATTTATTAGAAAACGTTTCGGTCCTGGGACCTTGATCACCTTGATCAAGGTCCCAGGACCGAAACGTTTTCTAATAAATATGTTATAGTGTTTGCTTACGTGTCTTTCTAAACCAACTTGTCGGTATTTATTACCAAGGTTTATACCACACACACACACATATATATATATATATATATATATATATATATATATATATATATATATATATATATATATATATATATATATATCTACACTGGAAAATCCTAGAAGGAATGGTCCCGAATCTGCACACAGAAATCACTCCTTACGAACGACTGGGCAGGTGGAGCAAAATACCCCCAATGAAAAGTAGGGGAGTCACTGGTACACTAAGAGAAAACACCATAAGTATCCGGGGCCCAAGACTGTTCAACAGCCTCCCACCATGTATAGGGGAATTACCAATAGGCCCCTGGTTGCCTTCAAGAGGGAGCTGGACAAATACTTAAAGGCAGTACCGGATTAACCGGGCTGTGACTGGTACGTTGGACTACGTGCGGCCAGCAGTAACAGCCTGGTTGGTCAGGCCCTGATCCACCGAGAGGCCTGGTCGTGGACCGGGCTGCGGGGGCGTTGATCCCCGGAATACCGTCCAGGAAGACTCCAGGTAGTCCGTAAATCTTGGACTGACTACATCGACTCCAGGCTGAGGGACTGATGACCTCAAACTCCTCCTGATCTCCACCATTCTTTTTTGTTTTGAACTGATGAAGCCACAGGGTGGCGAAACTTTTCCACAATAAAGATACCCAAGTATTGCACATGTGTAACTTATCTTGTTGGTTCTCTGAACCATTGTTCAACTTACCTGGAAAACTACAAAGTGAAGACAAATGACCTACAATACAGACACGATGGAAGGGAAACACACAAGTAAATTATATTGTTAGGTAAGACACATATGCAACAGTTAGGTATCTTTATTTCGAAACGTTTCGCCTACACAGTAGGCTTCTTCAGTCGAGTACAGAGTAGTCTCCTCCTGTTCTTCAAGTTTATCCTTTGTATGGACTGATGAAGCCACTGTGTGGCGAAACGCTTCCTCAATAAAGATACCCAAAAGTTGCACATGTGTCTAATTTAACAACGAGTACAGAAAAGTTTTTGATCCATTATTGACAAGCATCCAATTATACTATAATCTATCTGTGGCTTGATAAAGCTCACTGTTTGGACAAACTGTCAATAAATAAGCGTTGCATTATACTAACGATTATGCAGTGACTTGATCAAGTTCACAGTGAGCGAAACAAGTGCTTGTTTCTTCCAGGCTACGGTACTCTTCACTAACTCCAAGGGACTCGTAATGACACGATTGCAAACCAACCATACCACGGGCGGGATTTGAACCCGCGGGTTCAAATCCCACCCGTGGTATGGTTGGTTTATTTTCCAAGGGACTGATTACCCCGTCTTTTGTATATAGTTCTACTATCTTTTCATTGTGTCCTTGAATCTGTATTGATAAAGCCACTGGATGGCGAAACGTCTAGAAATAAAGATACCCAGATACTGCACATGTGTTTCTGACCACTCTTTTCTTACGCCCTAATGTTCTTATGTCCTAACAAAAGCATCCCATTCCCCCCACACCCCTGCACAACCCATCCTCATCTCTGCACGCCATTCCCACCACCTAGTGTCACCATGTACCTTACCACTTGCACCACCTACCCCTTCCCTCGTGTAGTAGCAAGGTTCCTGCCCAACCCCACCCTCAACCCCTATTATTACTACCTCCAATATTACTGGCCACCTCCATTAATCAGGCCACGCACACACACACACACGAGGGGATCTTCCACTCTCACCAGTACTTACTCTCCACTACACCATTAAGCAGCTACCAGAAATAACGTGTAGTCTATGATGGGATTTTAATTTTTTAAACACTTGTACGCTGTATTCGAGTGAATTATCATCACTGTTGTATTAATATTATTGTATTACATTACTATATTATTGTATTAATATTATTGTATTATTACTGTATAAATATTATCATTGTTATATCAATACTAATGTCCCTACTACCTGAAGCCTCTTCAAGACTACGGTGCTCTTCAACTCCAAGACTGAGGGACTGATTACCTCATCTTCTGTATGTAGTTTTACTGTCTTTCAGGTGTATCCTTGAATTCTTATTGATAAAGCCACTGGATAGCGAAACGTCTACAATAAAGATACCTAGATGCTGTACATGTGTCTAATTTTCAATCTTTGCTAATTTTGAAGAACTGTAGACAAGTGTCCTTTTCCACACTTTGTCCGGTCATGGACCAATCAGTGGGGGTGGGGGGCGCTGACCCCATCAGGGGAATTACCAATAGACCCCTGGCTATATCAAGAGGAAGCTGGACAGATACCCAAAGTCGGTGCCGGATCAGTCGGGCTGTGGTTCCTACATTGGACTACGTGTGCCAGCAATGATAGCCTGGTTGATCAGGCCTTGATCCACCAGGAGGCCTGGACATTGACAAGGCCGCGGGAGAGTTGATCCCCGGAATACCCTCCAGGTAGACCCCCCCAAAACACCTTCCAGGTAAATCATCCATTCATTACCAGCGTTCCGTCTCGTGTACCTCCCGTTCTCTGTTGCAACTGGTTTAGAAAACCGATACAAGTTTTCTAAGCCTCCCGTTCTCTGCTGCAACTGGTTTAGAAAACCGATACAAGTTTTCTAAGCCTCCCGTTCTCTGCTGCAACTGGTTTAGAAAACCGATACAAGTTTTCTAAGCCTCCCGTTCTCTGCTGCAACTGGTTTAGAAAACCGATACAAGTTTTCTAAGCCTCCCGTTTTCCAGGTGATTATGTCCTTCACCTCTGATATACCTCTGACGAGTTCCGAGAGTCTTGCTACTCCCGGAGCCCGGCCATGGGCCAGGCTCATCTGGTGCTTTGTAGATGGATGGTTCAGAGAACCGACATGTTGATAAATTAGACACATGTGCAACTCTTGGGAATCTTTATTGAGGAAACGTTTCGCCACACAGTGGCTTCATCAGTCCATACGTAGGAGAAACTTGAAGAACAGGAGGAGAATGAGGTAATCAGTCCCTCAACCTTTAGTCGATGTGTTCAATCCATCAGTCTTGAGTAGAATACCAAGACTGATGGACTGAACACATCGACTAAAGGTTGAGGGACTGATTACCTCATTCTCCTCCTGTTCTTCAAGTTTCTCCTACGTATGGACTGATGAAGCCACTGTGTGGCGAAACGTTTCCTCAATAAAGATTCCCAAGAGTTGCACATGTGTCTAATTTATCATCTGGTGCTGTCTGGTCAACCAGGCTGTTGCTGCTGGTGGCAAGCTGACTCACATACCCATCACAGCCTGGTTGATCCGGCTCCTGGTAACATCATAAAAGTTTACTGACTTAAGCCAGTATTTGGATAAGTTATCATAATTTATTAGAGTGTACTTAGCTCTGTGAAGACCTGTTTGCGCGCTCTCTACGAATTGAAGCAAGATGCCCTCCATCGAGCAACTTTACCAACAGCTTAAGGAAGAATTGAGGATGGCGAAGATGGAGATTCGGCGACTGACCGAGGAAAACAAGAAGATTCGTAGTAGTCCTCCTGTTTTGAGTCCTCAGGTCAAGAAGGGAAACTGGTCAGTGGCTGGACAGCAGGGAACGAAGTTGACGATCAAGAAGACGAATGGAAAGGTAGAAACGATGAAGAAGAAAGAGACTGCCGTGGAAACTGTTGTGGAAACATCTAATACATTCTCAGTGCTACCCGACGAATGTGAGTCGACTACTGGGAACATCACGACGAACGACACCAAGGAAGGTAAGAATATTGTTGTTGTTGGGGATAGCCAAGTTAGGTATATGGATAGGGCGTTCTGCTTGAAGGACAGGAGTAGGAGACAGAGAGTTTGCTTTCCTGGGGCTGGGATGGAGGATATTGTTAGCCGTCTGGATGACATCATGAGAGGTAATGGGAGCAATCCTATTATCTGTCTCAGTGCTGGAGGCAACGATGTTGGCAGACGTAGGAGTGAAGACCTGATTAGCAGGTATAGGTCAGCAATAGAAATAATTAGGAGTAAGGGTGGGAACCCTGTCATATGTGGTATTTTGCCAAGGAGAGGAGTTGGAAATGAATGGTTGTCCAGGGCAATTGGTGTCAATTGCTGGCTGGACAAATACTGTAAGGAAAATGCGGTAACATTCATTGACAACTGGGACCTCTTCTATGGCAGAAATGACATGTATGCCAGGGATGGGGTTCACTTATCTAGGTCTGGGGTGGTAGCACTGGCAACTGCAGTGGAGGGAGCAGTTAGGACTTTAAACTAGGAATAGTTAGTGGTATGGGTTTTGGCAGGAAAACAGTGAAGTCCCAGTGTAGTAATATTACGAGTTCTAGGGGAACTAGTAATAAGCAGAACGAGGTAGATATTGAAAAGCCAGGGACTTTGGGTGATAAGGACAGTAATAGGTTTAGTAGAAAAACAGAAATGAGCAGGAAGGGTAAAGAGAAAGGAGAGTCTTTCAATGTTTATTATGCTAATTGCCGTAGTGCTAGGAATAAGATGGACGAGTTGAGATTAGTTGCTAGTGCAGGTAACATTGATGTATTTGCCTTAACTGAGACGTGGTTTAATTCAAAAAGTCGGGACATGCCTGCGGAATGTCATATTCAGGGTTTTAAATTGTTCCAAGTAGATAGAAGTATCGGGAAGGGGGGTGGGGTGGCATTGTATGTCCGAGATCGCTTGAACTGTTGCATAAAAACGGGTATTAAGTCTGAAGTAACACATACAGAGTCTGTTTGGATAGAATTTTCAGAGGGGCATGAAAAACTGATTTTAGGAGTGATATACCGTCCCCCAAACTTAGATAGGGACCAAGGGAGACTACTATGGGAGGAAATTGTTAAGGCCACAAGGCACGATAATGTAGTAATTCTAGGAGACTTTAACTTTAGTCATATTGATTGGAATTTCTTGACTGGGAATTTAGAATCATACGACTTCTTAGAAGTAGTTCAGGATTGTTTTTTGAAGCAGTTTGTGACAGAACCTACAAGGGGAAATAACCTGCTTGACTTAGTTATGGCAAACAATGAATCCCTTGTTAATAATTTAGAAATTTCAGAGGAACTGGGTGCTAGCGACCACAAATCAATTACATTTAGCATTGAATGGAAGTACGATAGTAGCGATAACTCAGTAACAGTCCCAGATTTTCGCTTAGCAGATTACGATGGGCTTAGAGAACACTTATCATCTGTTGACTGGGGTAACGAAGTGAGCTATCAATATGACAGTTTTCTGAACACTATACATGCTGCTCAAAGAACGTTTATCCCATATAAAGAAATTAGATCAAATAGAAATGACCCAAAATGGATGAATAATAGGCTCAAATATCTACTAGGGCATAAGAAAGGAATTTATAGGCGTATCAAAAGAGGTGAGGGTCATCTTATGAATCAGTATATTGACATTAAGAGGGACATTAAAAAGGGGATAAGAAAAGCTAAAAGGGACTATGAAATTAAAGTTGCTAGGGATTCTAAAACTAACCCAAAAAGTTTTTTCCAGGTCTATAGAACAAAAGTTAGAGATAAGATAGGTCCCCTTAAAAATAACTATGGGCACCTTACTGACAAAGAGAATGAAATGTGCTCGATTTTTAATAATTATTTTCTCTCAGTTTTTACACAGGAAGACACTAACAATATTCCAGTAATTAATTTTTATAGTGGGCTAGAAGAAGATAAATTATGTAACATCACAGTCACTAGTGAAATGGTTGTGAAGCAGATAGACAGACTGAAGCAAAATAAGTCGCCGGGTCCTGATGAGGTTTTTTCAAGGGTTCTTAAGGAATGCAAAATGGAACTCTGTGAACCATTAACTAATATTTTTAATTTATCTCTTCAAACAGGTGTAGTGTCTGATATGTGGAAGATGGCTAATGTAATTCCTATTTTTAAAACAGGGGACAAGTCGTTACCGTCAAATTACCGCCCAATAAGCCTGACCTCAATTGTAGGCAAATTACTAGAGTCAATTATAGCTGAGATTATAAGAAGCCATCTCGATAAGCATAGCTTGATTAATGATACTCAGCATGGATTCACAAGAGGCCGGTCTTGTCTAACTAATTTATTAACTTTCTTCAGTAAAGCTTTTGAGGCTGTTGACCACGATAAAGAATTTGATATTATTTACTTAGATTTTAGTAAGGCTTTTGATAGAGTTCCGCACCATAGACTGTTAAAGAAAGTGGCAGCTCATGGCATTGGGGGAAAAGTGCTCTCGTGGATCGAGTCATGGCTCACTGACAGGAAGCAGAGAGTGTCCATAAATGGGGTTAAATCCGAGTGGGGATCTGTAACAAGTGGCGTTCCACAGGGATCAGTCTTGGGCCCGTTGTTGTTTATAATATATATCAATGATCTTGATGAGGGAATTACTAGTGATATGAGCAAATTCGCCGATGACACAAAGATAGGTAGGATAATTGATTCAAACGTAGATGTTATGGAACTTCAGGAGGATTTAAACAAACTCTATTCTTGGTCAGAAAAGTGGCAGATGCAGTTCAATGTAGATAAATGCAAGGTTCTGAAGCTTGGGAGTGCCCATAACCCTAGTACTTATAAGTTAAATGATGTAGAACTTAGCCATACAGATTGCGAAAAGGACTTGGGGGTTATGGTGAGCAGCAACCTTAAACCAAGACAGCAATGCCTAAGCGTACGTAATAAGGCAAATAGATTACTGGGATTTATATCAAGAAGTGTAAGCAACAGAAGTCCAGAGGTCATACTGCAGCTTTATACATCATTAGTAAGGCCTCACCTAGATTATGCAGCTCAGTTCTGGTCTCCATATTACAGAATGGACATAAATTCGTTAGAAAACATTCAGCGTAGGATGACTAAATTAATACATAGCATTAGAAATCTTCCTTATGAAGAAAGATTGAAGACTCTTAAGTTACATTCACTTGTTAGACGAAGAATGAGGGGAGACCTGATCGAAGTGTATAAGTGGAAGATAGGTATTAATAAAGGGGATATTAATAAGGTCTTGAGGATGTCTCTCCAAGAGAGAACCCGCAGTAATGGATTTAAATTAGATAAGTTTAGATTTAGAAAGGACATAGGAAAGTATTGGTTTGGAAATAGGGTAGTTGATGAGTGGAACAGTCTACCTAGTTGGGTTATTGAGGCTGGGACTTTGGGTAGTTTCAAATTTAGGTTGGATAAGTACATGAGTGGGAGGGGTTGGATTTGAGTGGGACTTTCACATCAGAGCTTATTTCTTGGGTGGCATTGAAAATTGGGTTGGGCAAATGTTTTGTTAGTGGGATGAATTGTAAAGGACCTGCCTAGTATGGGCCAACAGGCCTCCTGCAGTGTTCCTCCTTTCTTATGTTCTTAAATGACAGTTCTTAGCTAGCAAAATACTCTTGAGAACACCTTAACTTATGAAAAGAACCTAACTGGCATAAAATACGCTCTCAATAACCTAACTCGCATAAAATACGCTCTCAAAAACCTACCTTGCGTAAAATACGCTCTCAAGAACCTAACTTTCGTAAAATACGCTCTCAAGAGCCTAATTTGCGTAAAATACGCTCTCAAAAACCCAATTCACGTAAAATACGCCCTCAAGAACCTAACTTGCGTAAAATACGCTCTCGAGAACAACCTAACTTACATAAAATCGTATACAAAATAAGAATGAGAGGGAAAGAGCAAGGGATGGGGAGAAATGGAGTAAACAGAGGGGGTAGGAGTGAAGGGGGAGGAATCCAGGGGATGGAAGGGAGGGACCGGGAGAATGGGAGAGAGAGAGAGAGAGAGAGAGAGAGAGAGAGAGAGAGAGAGAGAGAGAGAGAGAGAGAGAGAGAGAGCGAGAGCAAACGGACTCTAGTGGGAGGTTGGCAGGCCTGAAGTCACTTAGCAGCCGGCCTTGAGTACCGTCCCATGTGAAACTACACAGATGTACTTCCTAATTTATCTTGGCGTTTAACATCTAAGTTATAGCACCAAGTCGTCCTGCAGAGCTTCTGTTTTCCAGTGAACAGCAGGGGAGAGGTTGAAAAATCTACCAAAACTACGAGTTCACGAAGTTTTAATACGGCATTTCCCCGAAGACCGCGCCTCCTCGACCATATTTTGCAACTTTTCTCTGTAAATAACCTTCCAGAGTGTAGACCAGATATGGAAACACGTAACGTTCACAACACTAAACGATATTAGAGCCACAACACAAAGTATCATAGTGTATTATCACTGCAAATGAGTAAAATAAGAGTGATGCCGGGTGTGCGCTCTACTTAGCGTTGCGGCGGAGGGGGGTGAGGCGGCCCCAGACAGCCGCCTTAGCCAGGCAGGATAACAGGTTTACCCGCGGCCACAATCTCTTAAAAAAAAAAAATGCTGACTAGACATTTAAATTCCAATGTCCGTTCAGTCTGCCATAAAATCCGGAGGATTGCAATCCAATTGGGAAGAGGAGGAGGCTATGACAGAGCGAACTTAAGGAGGTAGAGCAGACCGGCGTATACGTAAATTTGAGAGACACGTCGCCAACATTGCGCAACTTAGTGGTAGTGGCCCCCAGCGCCACGAGGAGGTACCTCCCACCACAGAGCTACCTCCTCTGCCCGCCAAACGCCCCCTAAATTTTAATCTCAAACATGTACCAGCAGTTTGTCTCGTGATGAGAACAGTTAGATTAAACTACGGTACACAGGGCATAAACCTCTGTTTTACTTCCCGTGAATGCTTAAATGCTACATTCATCAGTAATTCATTAATCGGTTACTAAAGCTACTGGATGCTTAACTAAGATAACATTATCACTCGCCGACGCTAGATTAGATAACACAGATATTATCTTATTATTACGGCATCCTAGGCAATATACAGACTCAGAATATACTCCCAGCAGTCTAATAATATTACCCTTGGACTTCACAATATAATTTGTCACAATTAGTTGCACGTTTTATTCACCTCAACAACATATACAATGTGATCACAACTCCTTAAAGAGAAAATACTCACCTGTGTGCTGCCCTGCTTAGGAACTGTCTCCGTGTTACTTGCAGATGGGATAAGCATTATTGATTTGGCAGATGTACACTGCCTTCTATACTATCAGTCAGTTCAATATAGGCCAAGAATGTGGCCTTCAAAACATGGAAAATCGCCTGTCGTCGGCTTGCACCAACGCGCGACAAACACCTCAAATACTACACACCTTTTCGCGCCAAATCGTAGCGCGGGAATGTGACAGTCTTCGTCTGCTTCCCGCGCC
>NW_027196753.1:30000-42500 GCF_038502225.1 Cherax quadricarinatus
ATGTCGTTGACCTCATTGTGTCTTGCATGCCAGCCCTTGGTTTTGGAACAGTTAAGACCATGTAGACCGTATTGGTCTGCTTGCACTTCGCCGCAAATACACATATATTCTGTGTGAATTGGGGCAGCAAGGCGCAGAGCCACTGCAATACGGAGGGTCTTAGGGTCGAGTCGCGTTCCCATTGCCGATATGGGAACTGTTTGGAGGAAGTCCCCGGAGTGAGGTGCACTCACAGCCTGGAGACGGGCAATCTCCCTATCTGATGTTGCAGCCCTGAGCATGTTGGCAAGCACCTTTTCAGCAATTGGGCTATCCCAGCTTGACTGTTTGTGAGCCAGTGCTGCACTAGGGTTTGGTGCTGGAGCAGCAAGAGTCTCCCATTCGGTGATGGCACTGACATAGCTAGGGTCTTCTATTCCTGCTGAGTCACTGAGGGTGTCAGGAAGAATTTGTCTTATCAACTCGTTTGATGCAATGGAAGAGGATAGGAAAGCTGGTAGAGCAATCTGGGAGGATCTGCGTACTCCTAGCCCTCCAAGCCTGACCGGAAGTGAGGCTTGCAACCACTGTCCATCGTCAAGGGAAAGATTCAATACACTCTCTAGCATGGCCTTCAGGAGAGAGTCATATTCCTTGAGTTTTGGACTGCTGAAGGCTGGGGAGCATCTCAGAAAATAGGTAAGTTTTGGGGTTGACAGGCACCTGGTGAGTAGGTAGAAGGCATCGTGTGTGTCAATGTCTTTCATCCTGCTTTCCATCGTCCGGAGGTCTGAGACTTTTTTTCCTAGGATCAGATCGATGGCATTGGACCCAAGAGGAGCACCGAGGAGAGTGCTATTGGCTGGATCAATGGCTCGTGCTCCTGGTAAAACGGTACTAATATTCTGGATCAACTGTTGATTGGTAGAAACTATTTCACATTTGGTGGGGTTTAAAGAAAGGCCCAGGCTTTCTCCCATGTCTTTAATTTTACTGATGTCCTCCAGGAGAGATTCTGTTGTGCCAGCTAGGGTACCGTCGTCCAGGAACCAGATATTGAGCTCGCTGGAGAGTGCCTCCGTGACTTCCTTGATGACCAAACAAAATAGAAAGGGGGCGAGAGGGTCCCCCTGTTGCACGCCCTCACACGAGTCAATTTCATGGTCCCCAAACAATAGTTTGGAAGTCACACTATAACACGATTCTATGAAGGGATAAAGGGAAGGGAAGTTTCTATAAACTGCTTGGAGAGCAGCATCCCTTCTGACTGAGTTGAAAGCATTGGCAAAGTCCAATTTGACCAAGGCTTTTTCATAGGACATGTTTTTGATATATACTCGTGCTGCGTGGGCAGCTGCTTCACAGCCCTGTTGAACGCCGAAACCGAGCTGAGTTGGTTTCAGCATTGCAGCAGCCTCTTGACTCACCCTTCTTACTGCAGCCTTGGCGACTAGGCGCCGAAGGGTGTTACCCACTGCAATGGGCCTGATTCCGCCATCCTTTTTCCGGAGGGCACACAATGAGGCACCAAAGAAAAATATATATATATATATATATATATATGTTCTTCGCCTGCTGCAATGTCAGGGAGGTCTGGTACTATATGTTTGTCCTTCAGATGTATCCTCATATAATGTATATATATATATGTGTATATTATATATATATATATATATATATATATATATATATATATATATATATATATATATATATATATATATATATATATATATATATATATATATATATATATATATATATATATATATATATATATATATATATATATATATATATATATATATATATATATATATATATATATATATATATATATATATATATATATATATATATATATATATATATATATATATATATATATATATATATATATATATATATATATATATATATATATATATATATATATATATATATATATATATATATATATATATATATATATATATATATATATATATATATATATATATATATATATATATATATATATATATATATATATATATATATATATATATATATATATATATATATATATATATATATATATATATATATATATATATATATATATATATATATATATATATATATATATATATATATATATATATATATATATATATATATATATATATATATATATATATATATATATATATATATATATATATATATATATATATATATATATATATATATATATATATATATATATATATATATATATATATATATATATATATATATATATATATATATATATATATATATATATATATATATATATATATATATATATATATATATATATATATATATATATATATATATATATATATATATATATATATATATATATATATATATATATATATATATATATATATATATATATATATATATATATATATATATATATATATATATATATATATATATATATATATATATATATAATACACAACATAACCTTCCAAACTGCCAAATCCCAAACCCCTCCTTTAAAGTACAGGCATTGTACTTCCCATTTCCAGTATTCCAAGTCCGGCTATATAAAAATAACCGGTTTCCCTGAATCCCTTCACTAAATATTACCCTGCTCACACTCCAACAGCTCGTCAGGTCTCAAATACCATTCGTCTCCATTCACTCCTAACACGCTCACGCATGATTGCTGGAAGTCCAAGCCCCTCGCCCACAAAACTTCCTTTACCCCCTCCCTCCAACCTTTTCGAGGACGACCCCTACCCCGCCTTCCTTTCCCTACAGATTTATACGCTTTCCACGTCATTCTACTTTGATCCATTCTCTCTAAATGACCAAACCACCTCAACAACCCCTCTTCAGCCCTCTGACTAATACTTTTATTAACTCCACACCTTCTCCTAATTTCCACACTCCATATATGTATATGTATATATATGTATATATATATATATATATATATATATATATATATATATATATATATATATATATATATATATATATATATATATATATAGGCAAGCGGAAAAGACTGAGTGATAGGCATTTACTGCAGAGATAAATCTTTCATCTGGTCAAATGTGTGCAGAAGTTCAAAGAGGTCCAAAGGTTTGCAACCAGACTAGTACCAGAACCGACGAATGTACTACCGAACTTGATGATCTTGGTGGAGAGAATGGCAAGGGTAGACACAATCACATGAAACGAAAATTTTAAGAGGGACTGATATGACCGGCTGAATTACAGGCTGAATAAGACTGATAATGCACGTTTGCATAACAGGCTGAATAAGACTGATAATGCACTTTTACATAACAGGCTGAATAAGACTGATAATGCACTTTTACATAACAGGCTGAATAAGACTGATAATGCACTTTTACATAACAGGCTGAATAAGACTGATAATGCACTTTTACATAACAGGCTGAATAAGACTGATAATGCACTTTTACATAACAGGCTGAATAAGACTGATAACGCACGTTTACATAACAGGCTGAATAAGACTGATAATGCACTTTTACATAACAGGCTGAATAAGACTGATAATGCACTTTTACATAACAGGCTGAATAAGACTGATAATGCACTTTTACATAACAGGCTGAATAAGACTGATAACGCACGTTTACATAACAGGCTGAATAAGACTGATAATGCACTTTTACATAACAGGCTGAATAAGACTGATAATGCACTTTTACATAACAGGCTGAATAAGACTGATAATGCACTTTTACATAACAGGCTGAATAAGACTGATAACGCACGTTTACATAACAGGCTGAATAAGACTGATAATGCACTTTTACATAACAGGCTGAATAAGACTGATAATGCACTTTTACATAACAGGCTGAATAAGACTGATAACGCGACTAAGTTAATAAGAGCTCATGGCTTGGTATCAACAAAAAAAAAAAAAGTCGAAATGCAATGACACTCGCAAAATCACGTTAAAAATGTACTAAAAAAACCGCAATTGACGACTTTAACAATGGAAACCAAGAGGCTGGAGTCCCGGTCACTCTACTGAAACGACGCTTTTAAAAAAAACTTATTCTGCGAACAAACATACTTTAAAAACAGCAAGTAACAGAATAAATAAAACATTCTACCATGCTAAATGTCAAATGTTTCTCAGAGAGATTTACCAACTTAAAACAAAAAGCTCTACGGCGAGCGAAACGTCGCCTTTAATAAAGAATTACCCTGTCAAACGAACATACGAAAAATAATAACCGGTATGGGGGTGCATAATCAAGTTACAGTATGAATAAATCACCACCACGGTGCAAAATGTCAAAGGCAATGTTTACCAGCAAGGAACTCCGGTCTATTTATAGACTAGGATACTCGTCTAGACTACACAAAAAATAACTCTGGTACAGAGTACTGGTAGCACCATTTTTAGTACCTCGCCGCGTTACTGACGTTACCGTCTACTGGAGAAAGTGCCATGACTCGACAGATTAGCCAGATTATTTCGTCTAGGTGAAGCTAGGTGTATACAGACGACCTGGCGAAAAGAACAGTGAACTTTCGATAACTTTCGTTATTTTTCACATTATCAAGGACCTTGGAAATTCATCATTTTTTCATTAGTCATAAATCTAGTCCAGTTATCTTGTATCATATGGGGCTTCTCAATAGCACTTTGAAATTACATCTAGGCGAATACAAACCTAGTAAAAGTTGAGAAAATTAGTAAGAAAAAGTATCTAAGTGAATAATTTAGAATAAAACGTAAACTTAGAAATAGTGAGAGGCTCCTACACAACTCTTAGTGTATAGTGTCAATATCTTAAACATTATAATAATATTTAATACCTGTTCAATATAAATGTGCTATCTGCACTTTTATGATACTGTACACAAAAATATTCTCTATAATAAACAGTGCCATCTGGTACGCTACTGTAATGGAAGGTACTCAAAAGTACAAGAGTACTAGTGTGTGTGTGTGTGTGTGTGTGTGTGTGTGTGTGTGTGTGTGTGTGTGTGTGTGTGTGTGTGTGTGTGTGTGTGTGTGTGTGTGTGTGTGTGCGTGCGCGCGCGGGCGCTCGTATAGACTCGATATAGTAAGGTGACTGACAAAACAGGTCTCTAAATAATCTAACTTCTGACCCATAAAGAGGGAACAGCTTGCTGGAACAGCTGGACAACCAGTTCACCAAACAGCAATAATGTATGAAGTAGCAGTGAACAAGACAGCGTCAGGCAAGGAAGGAGAAGACCAATAAACGACACAAACTGGGGGACAATTAATAAAGTCTTCCACGTAACGCAAAAAACTCACTTATTACTTAAACTAGTTTAGCAACTTACTAAACCGCGACTACGACAGTGCGTAAATGTCAGAACAAAGCAATCTACGAGTCAGACTCGGGACCTGAAGCATAGACTCACGGCAACTCAAAAAAACATAAGAAATCAGTCTCTCACTGTACCTCAGAAAACATCAGAAATCAGTCTCTCACAACTCAGAAAACATCAGAAATCAGTTTCTCACTGTACCTCAGAAAACATCAGAAATCAGTCTCTCACAACACCTCAGAAAACATCAGAAATCAGTCTCACTGTACCTCAGAAAACATCAGAAATCAGTCTCTCACGGTACCTCAGAAAACATCAGAAATCAGTCTCTCACTGTACCTCAGAAAACATCAGAAATCAGTCTCTCACTGTACCTCAGAAAACATCAGAAATCAGTCTCTCACTGTACCTCAGAAAACATCAGAAATCAGTCTCTCACGGTACCTCAGAAAACATCAGAAATCAGTTTCTCACAACACCTCAGAAAACATCAGAAATCAGTTTCTCACTGTACCGCAGAAAACATCAGAAATCAGTCTCTCACGGTACCTCAGAAAACATCAGAAATCAGTTTCTCACAACACCTCAGAAAACATCAGAAATCAGTCTCTCACTGTACCTCAGAAAACATCAGAAATCAGTCTCTCACGGTACCTCAGAAAACATCAGAAATCAGTCTCTCACTGTACCTCAGAAAACATCAGAAATCAGTCTCTCACGGTACCTCAGAAAACATCAGAAATCAGTCTCTCACGGTACCTCAGAAAACATCAGAAATCAGTCTCTCACTGTACCTCAGAAAACATCAGAAATCAGTCTCTCACGGTACCTCAGAAAACATCAGAAATCAGTCTCTCACGGTACCTCAGAAAACATCAGAAATCAGTCTCTCACGGTACCTCAGAAAACATCAGAAATCAGTTTTTTACAACACCTCAGAAAACATCAGAAATCAGTTTCTCACAACACCTCAGAAAGCATCAGAAATCAGTTTCTTACAGCACGTCAGAAAACATCAGAAATCACTATAAACAATGCTCTATGAACAGAATTGCACAGTTATGAAATAAAAGTTCCGGCTCACCAACGGAAAACCCCTACTAAAACAGGATCTAACACGAGTTGAGAAGAACATTGTTCTTCCAGACAGAAATTCGTAAGGCATCTACATACGAAAATGTTGTGCTAATGGGAGATTTCAACTATAGACAGATTGACTGGAGCAATTTGACAGGAAATTTAGAGTCAGGTGACTTTCTTGATACGATCCAGGATTGTTTTTTAAAACAGTTTGTGACAGAGCCAACTAGGGGAAATAACCTCCTTGACTTGGTTCTTCAGTTTTAATATATCATGGAATTCCCCTAATAATGGCAATCAAGTCTCCGTCCCTGACTTTCGCTTGGCTGATTTCATAGGACTGAAAAATTACTTAGGTGGGCTGAACTGGAATGACCTGACTAAGGGTCAGGTAGGTGGTGATGGTTGCCGATATGATGCTTTCCAGGGCATAGTTCTAGCTGCTCAGTCAAATTATGTTCCAAATAGGGAAATCAGATCAAACAAAAATGATCCTAAATGGATGAACAATAGATTAAAATATCTGATTGGTCAAAAGAGAGGCATATATAGGCAAATCAAAAGAGGAGAGGGGCAATTGAGAAATCGATATATTCAGTTAAAGAGAGAAATAAAAAAGGGAATTAGAAAAGCAAAAAGAGATTATGAGGTTAAAGTTGCAAGAGAATCGAAGACTAACCCAAAAGGATTCTTTCAGGTATACAGAAGTAAGATCAGGGACAAGATAGGCCCACTCAAAAGTTCCTCGGGTCAGCTCACTGACAGTGATAAGGAAATGTGTAGAATTTTTAACACATACTTCCTCTCAGTTTTTACACAGGAGGATACCAGCGATATTCCAGTAATGATAAATTATGTAGAACAGGACGATAATAAACTGTGCACTATTAGGGTCACAAGTGACATGGTCCTTAGGCAAATAGATAAATTAAAACCTAACAAATCCCCAGGCCCTGATGAACTGTATGCAAGGGTTCTAAAGGAATGTAAAGAGGAGCTTAGCACACCTTTGGCTAATCTTTTCAACATATCACTACAAACTGGCATGGTGCCAGATAAGTGGAAAATGGCAAATGTGATACCTATTTTCAAAACAGGTGACAGGTCCTTAGCTTCGAACTATAGACCAATAAGCCTAACCTCCATAGTGGGAAAATTTATGGAATCAATAATTGCCGAGGCAGTTCGTAGCCACCTTGAAAAGCATAAATTAATCAACGAATCTCAGCATGGTTTTACAAAGGGGCGTTCCTGCCTTACGAATTTATTAACTTTTTTCACTAAGGTATTTGAGGAGGTAGATCATGGTAATGAATATGATATTGTGTATATGGACTTCAGTAAGGCTTTTGACAGGGTCCCACATCAGAGACTATTGAGGAAAATTAAAGCACATGGAATAGGAGGAGAAATTTTTTCCTGGATAGAGGCATGGTTGACAAATAGGCAGCAGAGAGTTTGCATAAATGGGGAGAAATCAGAGTGGGGAAGTGTCACGAGCGGTGTTCCACAGGGGTCAGTGTTGGGCCCCCTGCTGTTCACAATCTACATAAACGACATAGATGAGGGCATAAAGAGCGACATCGGCAAGTTTGCCGATGACACCAAAATAGGCCGTCGAATTCATTCTGACGAGGACATTCGAGCACTCCAGGAAGATTTGAATAGACTGATGCAGTGGTCGGAGAAGTGGCAGATGCAGTTTAATATAGACAAATGCAAAGTTCTAAATGTTGGACAGGACAATAACCATGCCACATATAAACTAAATAATGTAGATCTTAATATTACGGATTGCGAAAAAGATTTAGGAGTTCTGGTTAGCAGTAATCTGAAACCAAGACAACAGTGCATAAGTGTTCGCAATAAAGCTAATAGAATCCTTGGCTTCATATCAAGAAGCATAAATAATAGGAGTCCTCAGGTTGTTCTTCAACTCTATACATCCTTGGTTAGGCCTCATTTAGATTATGCTGCACAGTTTTGGTCACCTTATTACAGAATGGATATAAATTCTCTGGAAAATGTACAAAGGAGGATGACAAAGTTGATCCCATGTATCAGAAACCTTCCCTATGAGGATAGACTAAGGGCCCTGAATCTGCACTCTCTAGAAAGACGTAGAATTAGGGGGGATATGATTGAGGTGTATAAATGGAAGACAGGAATAAATAAAGGGGATGTAAATAGTGTGCTGAAAATATCTAGCCTAGACAGGACTCGCAGCAATGGTTTTAAGTTGGAAAAATTCAGATTCAGGAAGGATATAGGAAAGTACTGGTTTGGTAATAGAGTTGTGGATGAGTGGAACAAACTCCCAAGTACCGTTATAGAGGCCAGAACGTTGTGTAGCTTTAAAAATAGGTTGGATAAATACATGAGTGGATGTGGGTGGGTGTGAGTTAGACCTGATAGCTTGTGCTACCAGGTCGGTTGCCGTGTTCCTCCCTTAAGTCAATGTGACCTGACCTGACTAGGTTGGGTGCATTGGCTTAAGCCGGTAGGAGACTTGGACCTGCCTCGCATGGGCCAGTAGGCCTTCTGCAGTGTTCCTTCGTTCTTATGTTCTTATCCTTGAGTCGATATAGTCAGTCCATCAATCTTGAAAAGAATACAGCATATTTGCGAAGAAGTGGCTTATATGCTGTAGGCAGGAGAGGTGCAGCAGTCGTAGGTGGTGTCACATTTGACCAATGTGGAAGTAGGTCGTGCCCAAGTGTTAGGCAAGTGAAGAATTCCCTGTATTAAGATCCCAAGATGTTGCTGTGTTCTCTGAACCATTCATCTACGATAAAAGGCGTTTGAAGCCTGGCCACTGACTGTGAGTACTACAAAGTTATGTTCTCTCTCCCTAGTACTACGATTGCTTTGGTTCCCAACCTTGACAGAATTAACCATACCACGGGTGGGATTGGAACCCGCGATCAGAGACTCTCTGATCGCGGATTCTAACCCCACCCGTGGTATGGTTTGTTTGCAATCGTGAAATTACGATTTCGTGAGTCATCTTGACAGAATTGGCAGCAAGATATTCTAGACATTATTTGTGAGCAATTTTATTGACTTGATTTAACTTCAGTTGTTTTACTCTGTCTTCAACATTCAGCATGTCCAGTTGTTGTAATTCATCCTGGCCTACATGTTCTCTTGGACCAGGTCCAGGATGAATCTTACCGTTTTGTTTTTGGTGATTTGCAGTCTATCTTTCAGTGTTTTAGATAATAGAGTTTTGGTAATAGAGTTGTGGATGAGTGGAACAAACTCCCAAATACCGTTATAGAGGCCAGAACGTTGTGTAGCTTTAAAAATAGGTTGGATAAATACATGAGTAGATGTGGGTGGGTGTGAGTTAGACCTGATAGCTTGTGCTACCAGGTCGGTTGCCGTGTTCCTCCCTTAAGTCAATGTGACCTGACCTGACTAGGTTGGGTGCATTGGCTTAAGCCGGTAGGAGACTTGGACCTGCCTTGCATGGGCCAGTAGGCCTTCTGCAGTGTTCCTTCGTTCTTATGTTCTTATGTTGCTTCGATAAGCCGCTGTGAGAGAGGTGTAGGTCCTCCAGATACAACGTCAGGTGACTTCTGTTGACTGACTACGCACGCCAACAATCAAAGAAGTGAGCAGGTGGTTTGCAGCGTGGACGGTCAATTAAAACTCTGCAGAGCACAGAGTGTAATGTAATTGTCACAGCTAACCTACATACACAAGCTAAAGCTATAACACAAATAATAATATAAATAAAGCATGAAATCTTCGTTTTAATTATTAACGAAAACATCAGTAATACAATATTAGACAATATATATATATATATATATATATATATATATATATATATATATATATATATATATATATATATATATATATATATATATATATATATATATATATATATATATATATATATATATATATATATAATATAAACACGTTCCTGCAACTATAAGCAAAGTATTGCTCACGTTTGAAGGTAACTGCTGTAGTTAAAGTAAGATTGCCTATTAAATTTCACGTTGTAGACAAGACGTGTGTCCGCGTTACGGGAAGCAATGAACTATCCACACAGGCTTCCCGTTAAGCCATCCATAAAGTGTGTGGCTGACTGGTTACCTGTACTGGTGGGGTCTGGCCTGGTGCCTGGTGGTGGTGCTGGCCTGGTGCCTGGTGGTGGTGCTAAGTGTGGGAACCAGTTATGCTGATGATCACTACTGTTGATACGGTGATCATAGTGGGCGTCCTGGTGAGAGGGCGACCCTGAGAGAAAAAAAAAATCGGAACCTCTTACATGAAGATTATCTGGATCAACGTAGGAATTAATAATCCAGGATAACTTCGGGAAATTCGATCACGGTGGTGTGTTTCCACTGAGATACTTAGGTTATAGTAAGTTTATTTACGGCGCCATCAGAACAATAAGAAAAAACACAAGTGTCCGGGGCCCAAGACTGTTCAACAGCCTCCCACCAGCCCTTATATAAGGGAAATTACCAATAGACTCCTGGCTGTCTTCAAGAGGGAGCTGAACAGATACCTTAAGTCAGTACTTGATCAGCCGGGCTGTGGTTCCTACGTTAGACTATGTGAGGCCAGCAGTAACAGCCTGGTTGATCAGGCCCTGATCCACCGGGAGGCCTGATCAACGACTGGGCCGCGGGGGTGTTGACCCCCGGGGCCCAAGACTGTCCAACAGCCTCCCACCAGCAATAAGGGGCATTACGGGAAGACCCCTGGTTGTCTTCAAGAGGGAGCTGGACAGATACCTCAAGACAGAGCCGGATCAGCCGGGCTGTGGTTCGTACGTTGGATTGCGTGCGGTCAACAGTAACAGCCTCGTTGATCAGGCCCTGATCCACCGGGAGGCCTGGTCGTGAACCGGGCCGGGGGATGGGCGTTGATCCCCGGAATGCCCTCCAAGCAGCCAGGTAGCGTCGCTGCAGTGAGAATTTTGACTTGAATGTTGGACCACGTCTACAATGGGCTGGTAGACTGCTGCAGTGCAACAGTCTACTGACTGAGGGACTGACCACCTCATAACTACGTCTTCAAGGCTGATAGATTAATTACATCTTCACATCTCTAATGCTTCTGTCAACTTTTATGTACTCGACTGAAGAAGTCTGGAAATATAAACACTTAAGCAGTATAATGTGATCCTTCATTGACAACGTTTCGCCCAACACAGTGGCCTTTATCAAGTCACAAACAGATCTACCTGGGTAAAAGGTAATCTGTTTGTGACTTGATAAAGTCCACTGTGTGGGCGAAACGTTGTCAATAAAGGATCACATTATGCTGCGTAAGTGTTTATATTTTCACTGTGTTGGTATTTTATACCATTTATTTCCAATGAAGAAGCCATTGTGTAGGCGAAACGTTTCTGAATAAAGATGCCTGATTGTTGCACGTGTCTTACCATAAATAAGGGGGGACTGCTGCAGGCCTAGTGGCCCATACTAGGCAGGTCCTCTTCAAACCCAAACCCACTTGTCAAGTAAGAGGTTATCTACCGACCTTTATTAACACTGACGCCACTATACTGTCAGCCTTGACCGTCTTCTTTTCCCCTTCCTTCACGTCAAGGTCAAGGGCAATAACGCACTTATATGCGAGGGGTGAGAGGGAGAACCTGGGTGATATGAGTGGTTGATGACTGGGGGCTGAGGAAAGGTTGCGGGTGAAGGGGGAATGTTAGAGAGGGGCGGAGGAATGTTGGTGAGGGGCGGAGGAATGTTGGTGAGGGTGAAGAAAAGGTGGAGTGCTTGTGGGGGAGAGTTTGGGTACTGGATTTTAGTGTGGGCTAAGTGAGATGCGGGTGTGGAGTAACCTGATATGTGTGTGTGGGGGAGGTGAACTGGATGTGTGTATGTGGGGGGGGGGCTTGTATGTATATTACGGGTAAACTGATATGTATAGAGGGGGAGACTGTATGTATATACGGTGGAATTATACGTATATATGAGAGAACAGCATGTATATGTGAGGAAGATAGAGAATTCTTTGTGTTTGTGGGAAGAGAATGCTTGTGAATGGCGAAAATTAAGCGTGGGATAACTGGACTGTCTGGTAGGAGGGAGAGGGGGGGGAGAGAACTGTCGTAG
>NW_027196753.1:47500-79721 GCF_038502225.1 Cherax quadricarinatus
CCCCACATCCATCCCTTGGACTGTAGTGGCTACTTTGTGCACCCACATCCATCCCTTGGACTGTAGTGGCTAGTCTGTGCACCCCACATCCATCCCTAGGACTGTAGGGGCTAGTCTGTGCACCCCACATCCATTCCTTGGACTGTAGTGGCTAGTCTGTGCACCCCACATCCATCCCTTGGACTGTAGTGGCTAGTCTGTGCACCCACATCCATCCCTTGGACTGTAGTGGCTAGTCTGTGCACCCACATCCATCCCTTGGACTGTAGTGGCTAGTCTGTGCACCCCACATCCATCCCTTGGACTGTAGTGGCTAGTCTGTGCACCCCACATCCATCCCTTGGATTGTAGTGGCTTGTCTGTTCACCCCACATCCATCCCTTGGACTGTAGTGGCTTGTCTGTCCACCCCACATCCATCCCTTGGACTGTAGTGGCTAGTCTGTTCACCCCACATCCATCCCTTGGACTGTAGTGGCTAGTCTGTGCACCCCACATCCATGCCTTGGACTGTAGTGGCTAGTCTGTGCACCCCACATCCATCCCTTGGACTGTAGTGGCTAGTCTGTGCACCCCACATCCATCCCTTGGACTGTAGGGGCTAGTCTGTGCACCCCACATCCATTCATTGGACTGTAGTGGCTAGTCTGTGCACCCCACATCCATCCCTTGGACTGTAGTGGCTAGTCTGTGCACCCACATCCATCCCTTGGACTGTAGTGGCTAGTCTGTGCACCCACATCCATCCCTTGGACTGTAGTGGCTAGTCTGTGCACCCCACATCCATCCCTTGGACTGTAGTGGCTAGTCTGTGCACCCCACATCCATCCCTTGGATTGTAGTGGCTTGTCTGTTCACCCCACATCCATCCCTTGGACTGTAGTGGCTTGTCTGTCCACCCCACATCCATCCCTTGGACTGTAGTGGCTAGTCTGTTCACCCCACATCCATCCCTTGGACTGTAGTGGCTAGTCTGTGCACCCCACATCCATGCCTTGGACTGTAGTGGCTAGTCTGTGCACCCCACATCCATCCCTTAGACTGTAGTGGCTTGTCTGTTCACCCCACATCCATCCCTTGGACTGTAGTGGCTTGTCTGTGCACCCCACATCCATCCCTTGGACTGTAGTGGCTTGTCTGTCCACCCCGCATCCATCCCTTGGACTGTAGTGGCTAGTCTGTGCACCCCACATCCATCCCTTGGACTGTAGTGGCTTGTCTGTTCACCCCACATCCATCCCTTGGACTGTAGTGGCTAGTCTGTGCACCCCACATCTATCCCTTGGACTGTAGTGGCTAGTCTGTGCACCCCACATCCATCCCTTGGATTGTAGTGGCTAGTCTGTGCACCCCACATCCATCCCTTGGACTGTAGTGGCTAGTCTGTACACCCCACATCCATCCCTTGGACTGTAGTGGCTAGTTTGTGCACCCCACATCCATCCCTTGGACTGTAGTGGCTAGTCTGTGCACCCCACATCCATCCCTTGGACTGTAGTGGCTAGTTTGTGCACCCCACATCCATCCCTTGGACTGTAGTGGTTAGTCTGTGCACCCTACATCCATCCCTTGGACTGTATTGGCTAGTTTGTGCACCCCTCATCCATCCCTTGGACTGTAGTGGCTAGTTTGTGCACCCCACATCCATCCCTTGGACTGTAGTGGCTAGTCTGTTCACCCCACATCCATCCCTTGGACTGTAGTGGCTAGTTTGTGCACCCCTCATCCATCCCTTGGACTGTAGTGGCTAGTCTGTCCACCCCACATCCATCCCTTGGACTGTAGTGGCTTGTCTGTTCACCCCACATCCATCCCTTGGACTGTAGTGGCTTGTCTGTTCACCCCACATCCATCCCTTGGACTGTAGTGGCTAGTCTGTGCACCCCATATCTATCCCTTGGACTGTAGTGGCTAGTCTGTTCACCCCACATCCATCACTTGGACTGTAGTGGCTAGTCTGTGCACCCCACATCCATCCCTTGGACTGTAGTGGCTAGTCTGTACACCCCACATCCATCCCTTGGACTGTAGTGGCTAGTTTGTGCATCCCACATCCATCCCTTGGACTGTAGTGGCTAGTCTGTGCACCCCACATCCATCCATTGGACTGTAGTGGCTAGTTTGTGCACCCCACATCCATCCCTTGGACTGTAGTGGTTAGTCTGTGCACCCTACATCCATCCCTTGGACTGTAGTGGCTAGTTTGTGCACCCCACATCCATCCCTGGAACTGTAGTGGCTAGTATGTGCACCCCACATCCATCCCTTGGACTGTAGTGGCTAGTCTGTGCACCCCACATCCATCCATTGGACTGTAGTGGCTAGTCTGTGCACCCCACATCCATCCCTTGGACTGTAGTGGCTAGTCTGTGCACCCACATCCATCCCTTGGACTGTAGTGGCTAGTCTGTGCACCCACATCCATCCCTTGGACTGTAGTGGCTAGTTTGTGCACCCCACATCCATCCCTGGAACTGTAGTGGCTAGTATGTGCACCCCACATCCATCCCTTGGACTGTAGTGGCTAGTCTGTGCACCCCACATCCATCCCTTGGACTGTAGTGGCTAGTCTGTGCACCCCACATCCATCCCTTGGACTGTAGTGGCTAGTCTGTGCACCCACATCCATCCCTTGGACAGTAGTGGCTAGTCTGTGCACCCCACATCCATCCCTTGAACAGTAGTGGTTAGTCTGTGCACCCACATCCATCCCTTGGACTGTAGTGGCTAGTCTGTGCACCCCACATCCATCCATTGGACTGTAGTGGCTAGTTTGTGCACCCCACATCCATCCCTTGGACTGTAGTGGTTAGTCTGTGCACCCTACATCCATCCCTTGGACTGTAGTGGCTAGTTTGTGCACCCCACATCCATCCCTGGAACTGTAGTGGCTAGTATGTGCACCCCACATCCATCCCTTGGACTGTAGTGGCTAGTCTGTGCACCCCACATCCATCCCTTGGACTGTAGTGGCTAGTCTGTGCACCCCACATCCATCCCTTGGACTGTAGTGGCTAGTCTGTGCACCCACATCCATCCCTTGGACTGTAGTGGCTAGTTTGTGCACCCACATCCATCCCTTGGACTGTAGTGGCTAGTCTGTGCACCCCACATCCATCCCTTGGACTGTAGTGGCTAGTCTGTGCAACCCACATCCATCCCTTGGACTGTAGTGGCTAGTCTGTGCACCCACATCCATCCCTTGGACTGTAGTGGCTAGTCTATGCACCCCACATCCATCCCTTGAACAGTAGTGGTTAGTCTGTGCACCCACATCCATCCCTTGGACTGTAGTGGCTAGTCTGTGCACCCCACATCCATCCCTTGGACTGTAGTGGCTAGTCTGTACACCCCACATCCATCCCTTGGACTGTAGTGGCTACTTTGTGCATCCCACATCCATCCCTTGGACTGTAGTGGCTAGTTTGTGCACCCCACATCCATCCCTTGGACTGTAGTGGCTAGTCTGTGCACCCCACATCCATCTCTTGGACTGTAGTGGCTAGTCTGTGCAACCCACATCCATCCCTTGGACTGTAGTGGCTAGTCTGTGCACCCACATCCATCCCTTGGATTGTAGTGGCTAGTCTGTGCACCCCACATCCATCTCTTGGACTGTAGTGGCTAGTCTGTGCACCCCACATTCATCCCTTGGACTGTAGTGGCTAGTCTGTGCACCCACATCCATCCCTTGGACTGTAGTGGCTAGTCTGTGCACCCCAAATCCATCCCTTGGACTGTAGTGGCTAGTCTGTGCACCCCACATCCATCCCTTGGACTGTAGTGGCTAGTCTGTACACCCCACATCCATCCCTTGGACTGTAGTGGCTAGTCTGTGCACCCCACATCCATCCCTTGGACTGTAGTGGCTAGTCTGTGCACCCACATCCATCCCTTGGACTGTAGTGGCTAGTTTGTGCACCCACATCCATCCCTTGGACTGTAGTGGCTAGTCTGTGCACCCCACATCCATCCCTTGGACTGTAGTGGCTAGTCTGTGCAACCCACATCCATCCCTTGGACTGTAGTGGCTAGTCTGTGCACCCACATCCATCCCTTGGACTGTAGTGGCTAGTCTATGCACCCCACATCCATCCCTTGAACAGTAGTGGTTAGTCTGTGCACCCACATCCATCCCTTGGACTGTAGTGGCTAGTCTGTGCACCCCACATCCATCCCTTGGACTGTAGTGGCTAGTCTGTACACCCCACATCCATCCCTTGGACTGTAGTGGCTACTTTGTGCATCCCACATCCATCCCTTGGACTGTAGTGGCTAGTTTGTGCACCCTACATCCATCCCTTGGACTGTAGTGGCTAGTCTGTGCACCCCACATCCATCTCTTGGACTGTAGTGGCTAGTCTGTGCAACCCACATCCATCCCTTGGACTGTAGTGGCTAGTCTGTGCACCCACATCCATCCCTTGGATTGTAGTGGCTAGTCTGTGCACCCCACATCCATCTCTTGGACTGTAGTGGCTAGTCTGTGCACCCCACATTCATCCCTTGGACTGTAGTGGCTAGTCTGTGCACCCACATCCATCCCTTGGACTGTAGTGGCTAGTCTGTGCACCCCAAATCCATCCCTTGGACTGTAGTGGCTAGTCTGTGCACCCCACATCCATCCCTTGGACTGTAGTGGCTAGTCTGTACACCCCACATCCATCCCTTGGACTGTAGTGGCTAGTCTGTGCACCCCACATCCATCCCTTGGACTGTAGTAGCTAGTCTGTGCACCCCACATCCATCCCTTGGACTGTAGTGGCTAGTCTGTGCACCCCACATCCATCCCTTAGACTGTAGTGGCTAGTCATTGCACCCCACATCCATCCCTTGGACTGTAGTGGCTAGTCTGTGCACCCACATCCATCCCTTGGACTGAAGTGGCTAGTCTGTGCACCCACATCCGTCCCTTGGACTGTAGTGGCTAGTCTGTGCACCCCACATCCATCCCTTGGACTGTAGTGGCTAGTTTGTGCACCCCACATCCATCCCTTGGACTGTAGTGGCTAGTCTGTGCACCCCACATCCATCCTTTAGACTGTAGTGGCTTGTCTGTTCACCCCACATCCATCCCTTGGACTGTAGTGGCTAGTCTGTGCACCCCACATCTATCCCTTGGACTGTAGTGGCTAGTCTGTGCACCCCACATCCATCCCTTGGACTGTAGTGGCTAGTCTGTGCACCCCACATCCATCCCTTGGACTGTAGTGGCTAGTCTGTACACCCCACATCCATCCCTTGGACTGTAGTGGCTAGTTTGTGCACCCCACATCCATCCCTTGGACTGTAGTGGCTAGTCTGTGCACCCCACATCCATCCCTTGGACTGTAGTGGCTAGTTTGTGCACCCCACATCCATCCCTTGGACTGTAGTGGTTAGTCTGTGCACCCTACATCCATCCCTTGGACTGTATTGGCTAGTTTGTGCACCCCTCATCCATCCCTTGGACTGTAGTGGCTAGTTTGTGCACCCCACATCCATCCCTTGGACTGTAGTGGCTAGTCTGTTCACCCCACATCCATCCCTTGGACTGTAGTGGCTAGTTTGTGCACCCCTCATCCATCCCTTGGACTGTAGTGGCTAGTCTGTCCACCCCACATCCATCCATTGGACTGTAGTGGCTAGTTTGTGCACCCCACATCCATCCCTTGGACTGTAGTGGTTAGTCTGTGCACCCTACATCCATCCCTTGAACTGTAGTGGCTAGTTTGTGCACCCCTCATCCATCCCTGGAACTGTAGTGGCTAGTATGTGCACCCCACATCCATCCCTTGGACTGTAGTGGCTAGTCTGTGCACCCACATGCATCCCTTGGACTGTAGTGGCTAGTCTGTGCACCCCACATCCATCCCTTGAACAGTAGTGGTTAGTCTGTGCACCCACATCCATCCCTTGGACTGTAGTGGCTAGTCTGTGCACCCCACATCCATCCCTTGGACTGTAGTGGCTAGTCTGTACACCCCACATCCATCCCTTGGACTGTAGTGGCTAGTTTGTGCATCCCACATCCATCCCTTGGACTGTAGTGGCTAGTCTGTGCACCCCACATCCATCCATTGGACTGTAGTGACTAGTTTGTGCACCCCACATCCATCCCTTGGACTGTAGTGGTTAGTCTGTGCACCCTACATCCATCCCTTGAACTGTAGTGGCTAGTTTGTGCACCCCACATCCATCCCTGGAACTGTAGTGGCTAGTATGTGCACCCCACATCCATCCCTTGGACTGTAGTGGCTAGTCTGTGCACCCCACATCCATCCCTTGGACTGTAGTGGCTAGTCTGTGCACCCCACATCCATCCCTTGGACTGTAGTGGCTAGTCTGTGCACCCACATCCATCCCTTGGACTGTAGTGGCTAGTCTGTGCACCCACATCCATCCCTTGGACTGTAGTGGCTAGTCTGTGCACCCCACATCCATCCCTTGGACTGTAGTGGCTAGTCTGTGCACCCCACATCCATCCCTTGGACTGTAGTGGCTAGTCTGTGCACCCACATCCATCCCTTGGACTGTAGTGGCTAGTCTATGCACCCCACATCCATCCCTTGAACAGTAGTGGTTAGTCTGTGCACCCACATCCATCCCTTGGACTGTAGTGGCTAGTCTGTGCACCCCACATCCATCCCTTGTACTGTAGTGGCTAGTCTGTACACCCCACATCCATCCCTTGGACTGTAGTGGCTAGTTTGTGCATCCCACATCCATCCCTTGGACTGTAGTGGCTAGTTTGTGCACCCCACATCCATCCATTGGACTGTAGTGGCTAGTTTGTGCACCCCACATCCATCCCTTGGACTGTAGTGGTTAGTCTGTGCACCCTATATCCATCCCTTGGACTGTAGTGGCTAGTTTGTGCACCCCACATCCATCCCTGGAACTGTAGTGGCTAGTATGTGCACCCCACATCCATCCCTTGGACTGTAGTGGCTAGTCTGTGCACCCCACATCCATCCCTTGGACTGTAGTGGCTAGTCTGTGCACCCCACATCCATCCCTTGGACTGTAGTGGCTAGTCTGTGCACCCACATCCATCCCTTGGACTGTAGTGGCTAGTCTGTGCACCCACATCCATCCCTTGGACTGTAGTGGCTAGTCTGTGCACCCCACATCCATCTCTTGGACTGTAGTGGCTAGTCTGTGCACCCCACATCCATCCCTTGGACTGTAGTGGCTAGTCTGTGCACCCACATCCATCCCTTGGACTGTAGTGGCTAGTCTGTGCACCCCACATCCATCCCTTGAACAGTAGTGGTTAGTCTGTGCACCCACATCCATCCCTTGGACTGTAGTGGCTAGTCTGTGCACCCCAAATCCATCCCTTGGACTGTAGTGGCTAGTCTGTGCACCCCACATCCATCCCTTGGACTGTAGTGGCTAGTCTGTACACCCCACATCCATCCCTTGGACTGTAGTGGCTAGTCTGTGCACCCCACATCCATCCCTTGGACTGTAGTAGCTAGTCTGTGCACCCCACATCCATCCCTTGGACTGTAGTGGCTAGTCTGTGCACCCCACATCCATCCCTTAGACTGTAGTGGCTAGTCATTGCACCCCACATCCATCCCTTGGACTGTAGTGGCTAGTGTGTGCACCCACATCCATCCCTTGGACTGTAGTGGCTAGTCTGTGCACCCACATCCGTCCCTTGGACTGTAGTGGCTAGTCTGTGCACCCCACATCCATCCCTTGGACTGTAGTGGCTAGTCTGTGCACCCCACATCCATCCCTTGGACTGTAGTGGCTAGTCTGTGCACCCCACATCCATCCCTTGGACTGTAGTGGCTAGTCTGTGCACCCCACATCCATCCCTTGGACTGTAGTGGCTAGTCTGTGCACCCCATATCCATCCCTTTCACTGTAGTAGCTAGTCTGTGCACCCCACATCCATCCCTTGGACTGTAGTGGCTAGTCTGTGCACCCACATCCGTCCCTTGGACTGTAGTGGCTAGTCTGTGCACCCACATCCATCCCTTGGACTGTAGTGGCTAGTCTGTGCACCCCACATCCATCCCTTGAACAGTAGTGGTTAGTCTGTGCACCCATATCCATCTCTTGGACTGTAGTGGCTAGTCTGTGCACCCCACATCCACCCCTTGGACTGTAGTGGCTATTCTGTGCACCCCACATCCACCCCTTGGACTGTAGTGGCTATTCTGTGCACCCACATCAATCCCTTGGACTGTAGTGGCTAGTCTGTGCACCCCACATCCATCCCTTGGACTGTAGTGGCTAGTCTGTACACCCCACATCCATCCCTTGGACTGTAGTGGCTAGTCTGTGCACCCCACATCCATCCCTTGGACTGTAGTGGCTAGTCTGTGCACCCCACATCCATCCCTTGGACTGTAGTAGCTAGTCTGTGCACCCCACATCCATCCCTTGGACTGTAGTGGCTAGTCTGTGCACCCCACATCCATCCCTTGGACTGTAGTAGCTAGTCTGTGCACCCCACATCCATCCCTTGGACTGTAGTAGCTAGTCTGTGCACCCCACATCCATCCCTTGGACTGTAGTAGCTAGTCTGTGCACCCCACATCCATCCCTTGGACTGTAGTAGCTAGTCTGTGCACCCCACATCCATCCCTTGGACTGTAGTGGCTAGTCTGTGCACCCCACATCCATCCCTTGGACTGTAGTGGCTAGTCTGTGCACCCCATATCCATCCCTTGGACTGTAGTAGCTAGTCTGTGCACCCCACATCCATCCCTTGGACTGTAGTAGCTAGTCTGTGCACCCCACATCCATCCCTTGGACTGTAGTGGCTAGTCTGTGCACCCCACATCCATCCCTTGGACTGTAGTGGCTAGTCTGTGCACCCCATATCCATCCCTTGGACTGTAGTAGCTAGTCTGTGCACCCCACATCCATCCCTTGGACTGTAGTGGCTAGTCTATGCACCCCATATCCATCCCTTGGACTGTAGTGGCTAGTCTGTGCACCCACATCCGTCCCTTGGACTGTAGTGGCTAGTCTGTGCACCCACATCCATCCCTTGGACTGTAGTGGCTAGTCTGTGCACCCCACATCCATCCCTTGAACAGTAGTGGTTAGTCTGTGCACCCATATCCATCTCTTGGACTGTAGTGGCTAGTCTGTGCACCCCACATCCACCCCTTGGACTGTAGTGGCTATTCTGTGCACCCCACATCCACCCCTTGGACTGTAGTGGCTATTCTGTGCACCCACATCAATCCCTTGGACTGTAGTGGCTAGTCTGTGCACCCCACATCCATCCCTTGGACTGTAGTGGCTAGTCTGTACACCCCACATCCATCCCTTGGACTGTAGTGGCTAGTCTGTGCACCCCACATCCATCCCTTGGACTGTAGTGGCTAGTCTGTGCACCCCACATCCATCCCTTGGACTGTAGTGGCTAGTCTGTGCACCCCACATCCATCCCTTGGACTGTAGTAGCTAGTCTGTGCACCCCACATCCATCCCTTGGACTGTAGTGGCTAGTCTGTGCACCCCACATCCATCCCTTGGACTGTAGTAGCTAGTCTGTGCACCCCACATCCATCCCTTGGACTGTAGTAGCTAGTCTGTGCACCCCACATCCATCCCTTGGACTGTAGTAGCTAGTCTGTGCACCCCACATCCATCCCTTGGACTGTAGTAGCTAGTCTGTGCACCCCACATCCATCCCTTGGACTGTAGTGGCTAGTCTGTGCACCCCACATCCATCCCTTGGACTGTAGTGGCTAGTCTGTGCACCCCATATGCATCCCTTGGACTGTAGTAGCTAGTCTGTGCACCCCACATCCATCCCTTGGACTGTAGTGGCTAGTCTGTGCACCCCATATCCATCCCTTGGACTGTAGTGGCTAGTTTGTGCACCCCACATCCATCCCTTGGACTGTAGTGGCTAGTCTGTGCACCCCATATCCATCCCTTGGACTGTAGTGGCTAGTCTGTGCACCCCATATCCATCCCTTTCACTGTAGTAGCTAGTCTGTGCACCCCACATCCATCCCTTAGTGTCTGTTATCTTTTTATTAAGATGCAATAAGATGTAACAGAGGTTGTTATGCCTATTATACTATCTTTATACCTTCCAATAAGTGGACAATCACACAGTTGTTCTAGTGTAACCACAAGACTGACCACATACTTCGTAGTGTCTACCTCCAGGTCGGTAGGTAGATACCTACCTGGAGTCTACCAGGAGGGTGTTCCGGGAGTCAACGCCCCCGCGGCCTAGTCCTTGATGAGGCCTCCCGGTGGATCAGGGCCTGATCAACTAGGCTACTACTGCTGGCCGCACGTAGTCTATGACTTGATAAAGCCCACTGTGTGGGCGAAACGTAGTCAATAAAGGATAGCATTATACTGTATTTGTGTCTATTTTTCCATCGTGTCGCCATTTTATACCATTTATCTCCGTCGTAAGTCACACTACTTGCCTTTCTTGGATTAACATAACTCACGAAATCGTAATGACACGATTGCAAACAAGTCGTTAACGGCTTTGAGGGGACTTGAGCTAGAGCGTCACGGCCACGCTAGCTGGATATTCGTCTGTAAAAACTTGAATTTGTGGTCACAGTGGTGCCTATGCTAACCTTCCTATGGTGAAGAAATATACCTAGTTGGACGAATCTTATTGTGGCTAGCTGGTCTAGTGGCTAATGCGACGGTCTGGAGTTTTGAGACTCTGATTGCGGGTTCTATCCCCGCCCGTGATATGGTTTCTTGGATTATCCTGGGTTATTAACCCACCCTGGTTAATAACAATGAAGAATTTTTCAACCCCTAATTGCCTCATCTTTTGTATACAAGTCCACATTCTTCGCATTATGTCCTGGTATTGATAAAATCACTGGATGGCGAAATGTCTACAAATAAAGATACCCAGATGCTGTACCTGTCTTAATTCTTCTTGAATCCCAGCTATGCAGGAGTGAATCTTTAAACCTGCCCTGCCTAGTGAATCCATAGTTAACGTTAACGACATTAACGTATACATACAGCATTGGTGGGTATAATTATAACTTTAATTTTTAAGGGGGTCTACTGGTAAGCCAGCAAAAGGCCTCGGTCAGATGATCAAAAGCTCCAGCTGCGAGTCATCGTATGACTAAGACCGGCGTCAGGAAACACTTGTCCTGTTTCCTGACAAAGCTTACCCATCCTGACGTTTTCATCGCCCTACTGAAGTCTCTCAACTCAGACTGGCACATTTATATTATCTCGTGTGTTAACACAGTGTTTCAGGAGGACATAAGGCAGGAAAAACATCCTACGCCATGAAGTGACAGGTAAACCATCCTACGTGATGGATTATGACGGGTAAAACCACAGCTCGTTCGTGTACCCACCATATGTAGAGCAGCCCCACACAGTAGGGGATATCCCAGTCTTGGTATATAGGTATATAAAACTCTCTCGATACTGCTCTTGAAGACACTACCACCATTATCATTACGACTCTCCACAATACTACTAACACCACTACCACCATTACAACCATTACCACCACCACCACCACTAACACTACAACCATTACCATCACCACCTCTACCACCACTACTATCACCACCACTAACACTCCAACCATTACCACCACCACCAGTAAGCGCCGCAACACCTGCCTTGCAAGGTGGCAAGTGAGCGGAAATGGCTGCACTGTAGTTATAAAAGGTGAGTAACAGCACTTAGCAGGAAGACTGAGCCGCACTCCAACACCAACCACTGCATTGATGGTGATGGTTGTGGGGGTGTTGGTGGAGGCAGTAGTGACGCGGTAATGCTGAGGGGGTAATAACGAGGGGGTAATAACGAGGGGGTAATAACGAGGGGGTAATAACGAGGGCGTAATGACGAGGACGTAATGACGAGGACGTAATGATGAAGGGGTAATGATGAAGGGGTAGTGGCGAGGGATAGTGGTAAGGGATACTGGCGAGTGGTAGTAGTAGGGATAGTGGAGAAGGTGGCTGGAGGTGGAGGTATTGAGATTATTTAGGAACAGGTTCACATAAGTACAATTATCATACATAGCGTAAATTACTGAGGATAACCCCCAAAAATATCAGTCGTGACATACTTCCAAAAGCTGGTGCTTCCTGGCACTGTCTGGGTCTACAGGTGGGTCCTACAAAACATGGAGGTCACGATGAACTACAATAACTGGATATGCTTAACACTGAAGACTGTATGGCAGCCGAAGTTGAATCCGCTTTACAAAATTATTCAGTGTCCATCCTGCTGCGAACTTTATCAACACAATAAGTGTTCGGTGCCCAAGACTGTTCAACAGCCTCTCACCAGGCATATGGGGGAATTACCAATAAACTCCTGGCTGTCTTCAAAAGGGAGCTGGACAGATACCCAAAGTCAGTACCTGATTAGCCAGGCTGTGGTTCGTACGTTCCACTACGTGCGGCCAGCAATAACAGCCTGGTTGATCAGCCCCTGACCCACCGTGAGCCCTGGTCAAGGACTGGGCCGCGGGGGCGTTGACTCCCTGGAACAACCTCTAGGTAGACTCCTCCAGGTAACACTCTCACTCATGTTATGTGTAACATTAACCTCTTCTCTCGCTCTCAAAAAAAAAAAAAATAGTTCAGTGGCATGAAGATCTCAACCAGTATCATAAGAGAATAGTTCAGTGGCATGAAGATCTCAACGAGTATCATAAGAGAATAGTTCAGTGGCATGAAGATCTCAACCAGTATCATGAGAGAATAAGTTCATCAGTGCTAGAAGTATGCTCCAGAGGTAGCAATTGCGGAGATGCGCTCTCTACAGGCGTAAACAACGACTAACACACTGGCTAGAAAAATGTTGAGCCCAAGTGTGTCATACAGACCCCAGCAGAGACAGAGGGAACTGAAACCCATGAATAAAATTATGAGAAATTCAAAATTCTTTGTGCATGTGCAGAATGCAAGACGAAGACCTGGGAGTGATGTCTGAGGATCTCATGCTCATAAAGCACAACAATGTTATCCTGACTAAGAAAAATGACTGCCTAGATGACTACAACATTTAAAACAAAATGATGGATAATTATAACCTTCAAAATTATATGATGGATAACTAGAACTTTCAAAATGATGGATAACTAGAACCTTCAAAAGGACATGATGGATAACTAGAACCTTCAAAATATGGATAACTAGAACCTTCAAAACAAGAGATGCCAAGACAATGATGATACTCTTCAGGCTATTCATTCTTTCTAGGCTGGAGTTCTGCTGACTACTAACGGCCCTTTCAAGGCAGGCAAAATTGATGAGCTGGAAAATATACAGAGAACCTTCATGGCTCGTATATGGACTCAGTCAAACATTTTAATTACTACAAGCGCCTAAGTCCCTCGAACTGTACTTCTTAGAATGTAGGAAAGATACATCATAATCTAAACCTGGAAGATTCTTGAGGGATTTGTTATAAATTTGCACACCAAAATAACTACATATGAGCATAAAAGGTTTGGCAGACGGAGCAAGATCCCTCAGGAGAGCGATAAGAGAGAATTCAATACGTCTAAAGGGACCACGACTCTTCAACAATCTCCATACTTAATGAGGATTACCAACAAAACTCCTAGCAGTCTTCAAGAGGGACCTCGACAAATTCCTTAACTCAGTGCCTGATCAGCTGGGCTGTGGTGCATAGTTGAAATGCAGGCGACAGGCACTAACAGTGATCGATCAGACCGGCATCCAGGCCTGGTCTGGGACCGGGTCGAGGAGGGTGGTGAACCCCCGAAGCAACTACAAGCAACCTACTGGCAACAGGATTATTATTTTTATTATTACATTGTAACTTTCCTCCCTTTGAATTACTTAGTTTATTATTGTAATCACAAGAGATTTTTACTGCATCCAATAGACTGGCTGTTAACAATAATATATTACAAACATCACAATAAAAATTAGTCACTGATTATCTGGGTTATCCTAGTCAATTTACACAGATATTACTATGTAAAATAACTGTAATCGCGCAAAATAAATGACGGCGATAATGACGGTCTAGTAGCTAGGAATGATAACCTTAACTCCATATGTAATGCATACATAGGTCAATGTGAGACAATACAGCCATTATTATCTCAAACACTAACAAACAGGTGCATACACTGTACTAAAGCACGCATGAAAAACAGAAAAGGCACCTTATGTAAAATATGTAAGGGGTGGGTGCATGATGGATGTATGTACAATTATAGCAACGGTGCCAGAATTCATTTTGTGTGTAACAAATGCACTTTGGCACAGTTACCCTTTAGCAGTGATGACATTGATTTACCTAATTTTAATACAAATGACCCATTGCCATATATTGATGATTATGATTGTTTTATGAAAACAGGCCTTCACTTTATTCATGTCAATGCAAGATCACTTCTTCCTAAATTGGCAGAGATTAGGATTCTAGCTAACAAAATTAGGGCGGCAGTTATAACCATCTCTGAATCTTGGTTGGATGATACGGTGACTGACGACGAGGTCAAAATAGAAGGTTACAATATAAAACGCTTAGATAGGAACAGAAAGGGTGGTGGAGTATGTGCCTACATTAGAAATGACTTAGCTTACAACCCAAGACCTGATTTAAATAACAATAAACTGGAGATTCTATGGTTTGAAGTGCTGCTTCCCAAGACCAAACCCATCTTAGTAGGAACTAGTTACCGCCCTCCTACCCAGGACCAGTTCTTAGAAGACTTTTCCAGAGTCCTGTCCGGAGTTGAAAACAATTGCGAGACAATAATACTGGGCGATTTCAATATCTGTTTTCAGCAGCAAAATAACGGGCTATGCAAAAGGTATAAGCAAATTCTAGGATTAAATAGTTACACTCAACTAATTAATACTCCGACCCGGATCACACAGTTCTCAGCCACCCTAATTGACCACATACTTTGTAACCGCTCTGAGAACATTAGTCAGTCAGGCGTCATTACCACAGGTCTTAGTGATCATTTCATCATTTACTGCACCAGGAAAATCACTAGGGATAGGATAGGCCTACACAGGACAATAAAAATGAGGTCAACTAGAAACTACAGTAAAGAAACACTGGTAAATAGGCTACACAATTGTGACTGGACAGAGATAACAAGTTGCACGGACGTAAACGATGCCTGGGAAAAATTCAAAACATTGTTCACTTTTTTGGGTTATCCCAGGTTCTCTACACATATGCTGCTATGTATGATAATTCTATGTAACTATATTTGTGTATACCTGAATAAACTTACTTAAAATTTGTGTAAATGTACATGTGTAAATTGTACCTAAATCAACTTGCAGATTTTCTCACTAGCCATTAAATAATACCCACAGGAATACTTCAGTTTCCCCTCCAATGTACAGTACTCTAAGATTTACGACATAATATCTATATATACACGAGCCTAGCAAATATTTTGACGTTCTCAGTGTCTCCCCGATGTCAATCGTCGGATAGTAATAGAAAATTAAAAATAAAAGTGGTAAGAGCAGGAAACAGTATTATACCGTGTTAAGAACATGTTGAAAATAACCTAATCTTTGAGAAGAATCTCTGCGCGACGTTTCGGTCTATCCTGGACCAAGATATAGAAACTACAACAGGTAAGCTTATTTAAAAACATGATGTGCATTCAAAACTTAAATTTATTAGTATTACATAAATCACCATAATACTTCAAATCGCAGTATTACATAAATCACCATAATACTCCAAAATATTCCTCTCTCAAAGATCAATCAAGTTTTATCTGAAAACCCTCAGTATTAGTGATGAGACTATACCGATATTTTTCCCGATATCGATACCATCAAGCTATCGATACCCTCTCAGATATCTAACATATCTAATACAGGATTTAGATCTCAACATGACTTAAACATGTTGGGGACTTACATAGCAAGGAAATCTTCTCACCGAACTGGTAATTGAGAATAGACATCTTCCGTAAAAACAAAAATTCCTGGAAATTCTTGCTTCTCTCAAAACCTTCCTATCGTTCCCTCCCCCAAAATAGAAGACGATTGGATCCCATGTAAAGAGGAGTCCTTTTTTTTTTTTTGATGGTACAAACTCTCTTACCATTTTTTTATACGAGCCTTGCTTCTAATGAAACCTAATAATTTATTAGGGCACAGGTATTAGGCATGTGTCAAGCATCGTAGTACTGTATTTGTCAAGCCTCGTGATACTGTATTTGTCAAGCCTCGTGGTACTGTATTTGTCAAGCCTCGTGGTAAGACCTGAGTGCCGTCGACACTGATATTGTTCATGATTTCACACATATTTACAATAGTTTTGGTGATCGCCTCAGCAACCCGGTTTCAAAACAGGCCTCCTAAATCACAAGGGAAATATTACAGGAATTGTAACTATCAAACGATATACCAGTAAGTAAAGACGTGTAGACAAGCTCTAACTAGAAGGTCGTAGGATTGACCTGTCCTCTTACACGTTCACCTACACGTTAGCATAAATAACTCATTACGATTGTGACCAGATATAAACACGTAAATATTTCATTATTACTGTAACGGGTTCGCCTATCAAAAATTTTGCGGCCCAGTCTCTGGACTCATTATGTACTGATGTAATCCTTCATTATGCAGGCCATACCCACAGGATGGGTATGGCCTGCATAATAAACATGTTAAACTACACATGTATAGGTGTTCGCCTATTAGGTGTTCTTTAAAGAGGAAGAGACTGATTAAAAAAAAAAGGTGGTTGAACTGGCATGGTGATATCGACAAGTTGTAATAAGTCATGTATGCGCTGGTTACTTGGAGTCGCTTCCGGAGGTCACCGCCCGCTGTTGCGCAGTCCAAACCACGTTCATTAAGGAAATGTTTCTTAAAAAAAAGCTGGTGTGAATAAACGGTTTAGAAAACCGACAAGTTGATAAATGAGACACTTATGCAACGTTTGTGTAACTTTATTCTACACAACCTACGAAAAGCAAAAGACTTGGCAGACGATGCAACATCCCTTATCTGCACGGAGTTGCTGAACACCACAAATGAGGTAGTTGAAGTTCTATCAATAAAGATCGAGAACCAAAACCTAGTCATTGTGGTTGTATACAAGCCACCAGATACAACCTCCCAACAGTTCAAGGAACAGCTACTGAAAATCGATTACTGTTTGGAAAACCTTCCAGCTCCATCCCCAAACATCTTACTGCTTGGTGATTTCAACCTAAGGCATACAAAATGGAAAAATGTAGCAAATAATGATGAAAGGTCAGATGAAACTTGACCTTATCTTCACAAATAATGAGGACCTGATAAGAGACATAAGAATATCAAAAACAACTAATTCCGATCACAATCTAATCGAAGTCCAGACGTACATGCATAGGGGTCCTGAACAGCAGAATGCATGTACCTGTGAAGGTGTCTTCACAAAATACAATTTCAACAACAAGAACATCAACTGGGACCAGGTAAACCATGTCCTAAACGAAACATGTTGGGAAGATGTCTTAAATGACATGGATCCAAACCAGTGCCTTGAAAGGATCAACTTCCTGGTAGCCGAAGCATGTTCTAGGCATATTCCCCTAAGAAAGAAGAAGAGCAGGAGTAAACTGGAGAGAAAAAGACGCTCCCTCTACAGAAGACGACGAAGAGTCACTGAGCTCCTCAGGAGTGCTAGAATATCTGATACACGAAAGGAGGCGCTGACCAGGGAAGTGGAAACTATCGAACTTAAGCTAAATGACTCTTACAGGAACCAGGAGAGGCAGGAGGAGCTTAAAGCTATTAGTGAAATTGAAAGAAATTCAAAATATTTCTTTTCATATGCCAAAAACAAGGCAAATACCACATCTAGTATCGGGCCCTTACTCAGACAGGATGGGACTTACACAGATGACAACAAGGAAATGAGTGAAATATTGAAATCCCAGTACGACTCTGTGTTTAGTGAACCACTAATCGGTCTGAGGATCGACGACCCAAATGATTTCTTCATGAATGAGCCTCAAAACTCCATAAATGTATGCCAGATTTCCGACATTACCCTAACTCCGATAGATTTCGAAAAAGCCATTGACAACATGCCTATGCACTCAGCCCCGGGCCCAGACTCGTGGAACTCTGTTTTCATTAAGAACTGCAAGAAACCCCTCTCGCGTGCCCTAAGTACACTATGGAGGAGGAGCTTGGACATGGGTGAAATTCCACAGTCACTTAAAACAACGGATATAGCCCCACTCCATAAAGGTGGCAGCAAAGCATTAGCTAAGAACTATAGACCAATAGCTCTGACGTCCCACATCATAAAAATCTTTGAAAGAGTGCTAAGAAGCAGGATTGCAAATCACCTGGATTCCCAAAATCTGCACAATCCAGGGCAACATGGGTTCAGGGCAGGTCGCTCCTGCCTCTCACAACTACTGGATCACTATGACATGGCCTTGGATGCACTGGAAGAAAATCAGAATGCAGATGTAATATACACAGACTTTGCAAAAGCATTTGACAAATGCGATCATGGCGTAATAGCCCATAAAATACGTGCTAAAGGAATAACTGGGAAAGTGGGGAGATGGATCTTCAACTTCCTAACAAATCGAACACAAAGAGTAGTGGTCAACAGAGTTAAATCGGAGGCTGCCATAGTGAAGAGCTCTGTTCCACAAGGCACAGTACTCGCCCCCATCTTATTCCTTATCCTCATATCAGACATAAACAGAGATATACACCACAGCACCGTATCATCCTTTGCGGATGATACTAGGATCTGCATGAGGCTGTCATCTGCTGAGGACGCGGTTAACCTCCAAGAAGATATAAACAAAGTTTTCCAGTGGGCAACGGTAAACAATATGATGTTCAATGAGGACAAATTCCAACTACTCCGTTATGGAAAACTGGAGGAGATAATAACTAGAACAGAGTATACTACTGACTCCGGCCATACAATAGAGCGGAAAAATAATGTAAGGGACCTGGGAGTAGTAATGTCTGAGGATCTCACTTTCAAGGATCACAACAGTGCCACGATCGCACGTGCAAAGAAAATGATAGGATGGATAATGAGAACTTTCAAAACGAGAGATGCCAAGCCCATGATGATCCTTTTCAAATCACTTGTTCTCTCTAGGCTGGAATACTGCTGTACATTAACATCTCCATACAAAGCAGGTGAAATCGCAGATCTAGAGAGTGTACAGAGATCCTTTACTGCACGTATAAGTTCTGTCAAGCACCTTAACTACTGGGAACGCTTGGAAGCACTTGACTTGTACTCGTTGGAACGCAGGAGGGAGAGATATATCATAATCTACACTTGGAAAATCTTGGAAGGAATGGTCCCAAATCTGCACACAGAAATCACTCCCTACGAAAGTAAAAGACTGGGCAGGCGATGCAAAATGCCGCCAATAAAAAGTAGGGGCGCCATTGGTACACTAAGAGAAAACACCATAAGTGTCCGGGGCCCAAAACTGTTCAACAGCCTCCCATCAAGCATTAGGGGAATTGCCAATAAACCCCTGGCTGCCTTCAAGAGAGAGCTGGACAGATACCTAAAGTCAGTGCCGGATCAGCCGGGCTGTGGCTCGTACGTCGGACTGCGTGCGGCCAGCAGTAACAGCCTAGTTGATCAGGCCCTGATCCATCGGGAGGCCTGGTCATGGACCGGGCCGCGGGGGCGTTGATCCCCGGAATAACCTCCAGGTAACCTCCAGGTAACCTGACCCCGCCTACCACTGCTCCACCACTGACGACCCCGCCTACCACTGCTCCACCACTGACGACCCCGCCTACCACTGCTCCACCTCTACTGTCATCAGTATATATGCTCCAGCTCCACGAATATGCTGCATACTATATAAAATAGAAATGGTTATATAACCATGATTTTTTAAAGGGGTAGACCAGTAAGCCAGCGGAAGGCCTCGGTCAGATGACCAAAACTCCAGCTGCGGGTCATCATATGACTAAGACCCGCCACAGGAAACACTTGTTCTGTTTCCTGATAAACCTTACCAACCAATATGCTGCACTTTTGTCAAGATTGTTGGAATGAACACATCGACTCCAGGTTGAGGGACTGATTACCTCAAACTCCTTCTCATCTACCTTTCTCTATATCAGACTGAAGAAACCACTGGGTGACGAAACGTTTCCAGAACAAAGACACCCAAATGTTGCACAAGCGTCATTTGTCAGAAAAGGTGATGCTGAAAGAGGCCAAGAGTAAGATACACAGTCCAATCAGATCCCCCGTCGTTTTATAAAGATACGACGGAAGTTGCATAAAAAACAATGATATATGGAACACTCAAAATAGGAGGCAGTGAACCAAGCAATAAACAAACCGATAAATAATAAACATTGAGAGAACCATGCTTCAATTTAACACAGAAAATGGAGTGTTTTAAGTGATAAAGTCTGAAAGTCGATAATAATAATAATAATAATAATAATAATAATTTCTACGAGTACATGATACAACTTATACAAACCATAGCTGACATCAATGACATACTATATAGAAAGCCCTTTGTTATGCAGAGCATTTCAGGCAACATGGGTCAATTTTATCCCCAGGATAAAATTGACCCATGTCAACTAACACCCAGGTACCTATTTTACTGCTAGGTGAACATGGACAGCAGGTGTCTTAAGGAAACACGTCCTAATGTTTCCAAGAGTACCGGAAATCGACCCACGGACCTCAGTGTGTGAGCCAAGTGCGTTACCAGTCGAGCTACGGGCATAATAGTATTCTTAGGATTTAACCTGGAAACGAGCACATCATAACGACAAAAACAACTATTATACACAAAGTATCACGTGAAAAACAAAATACTCCTGATAAGCGGAGGTATATACTACTATAGGTCACTGGAGTCAAATCAATTGACAGACGTAAATAATGTTACGATTCCAGCAATCACTTCCCAGAATCACACGTCTTCAATATAAAGAAAACAATTCCTAAGCATCAGTTAGGCAACACCAGAAGTGACTTGCTGGGTGTCGCTTAGCCATGCAATGCAGGTGAGGCAAATAGGAAACAGCTCATGCCAAGTACACTCAGTAGGAAAGATTTGAAGGACTGGTTTCTCAGATATGTCCCTCCCCACCAGTAACGGCCTCTCACTCTCACTCACACACACACACGCTCCTGGCGGGGGCCAGGAGCTGTGAATCGACCACTGCAACCCCAACTGAGTACATACAAACTGGAGGACAGGAGGGAGAAGGGGACATGATAACGATATATAAAATACTGCGAAGAATTGACCTGTAGACCTGCTGCAGTGCTCCTTATGTTCTCTACCTAGCAAGGACCAGTAGGCCTACTTCAGTGATAATTCTTTATGTTAAGACATCCATTCTTACCGCGCCATCACAGTGGCGGCACCAGTAAACAAGTCCTCTTATACCGGGTCGAGGGGGCGTTGACCCCTGAAACCCTCTTCATGTATACCAACTACCCAACTTTTTATTCTAAACAATAAACACCACTATAATGGAACTTCAATACACAAACACCAACAACAGGTCACAAATACATACACAGGTGCCAGGACTTGACCCCCGCAAGCACAAAATCAGCGAATACACTAGAAACAAGGATGTTTACATAACAGCCAATACCAAACCTGTTGTGATAGCACCACCAGCCGCGCCCTCCCCTCGTCTGACAATAACCTCCACCCCTACACAAGTTTGGAAACTTACCCTAATTTCCCCCCTCACCTCACCTGTCAATACCCCCTACCTCCACCCTCTCCTTTACTCCCACCTTCGCCCTCACCTGTCAATATCCTCACCTTCCCTCTCACCTGTTCTACCTTGAGGAATAGGAAAGAAAAGATAAATAAAAAAAAAAGATAAAGATTTGAAGGAAAAATGACAATAAGACACAAGTGAATGGAGTGAGAGAGGATAATCTTGATTAAAAATGACACCTTCACTCCACTAATTGAATATGCAGCAACAAAGAAAATTATCATGGAGGAGCGCTAAACCTATAGGGATTATACAGAGCCTGCAGGAAGGGGGATAATGGAAAGCATTCAGGCTTAATTCAATTGGAGCACAGATCCAACTCCCTAGAGTCCCTCACCAGCATCAAGGAACCACTGCAGGTCTACTGGCCTATGCTAGTTAAGTGGTCATATATACATTATTTCCACTCTTGAATTTAACCTTCTGGTAAACTGTTATAATCAAAAAGAAGCGCTAAACCTACAAGTCCTACAGCGCAGGACCTTCTGGTAAGGCTTTATACAGTACAGGTTTCAATCATGTTGCTTGACAGCGTCTTCCAATCAATTACAATTTTTTCAGATCAAAACTTTCCAAATTTGGTTCACTGTTGGTAATTTGTCTAAATATTTATTTCATTTATACCTTCTTAACATTTATTTATTATCACCTCTTATCAAGCTGAGGGACTGAACACCTCAAATTTACCTCTCCCCTTCTTCCACTAACCTCTGTATTCAACTGAAGAAGCCGGTAGCGCAGGCGTAACATTTCGGCAATAACACAATGTAAGTACTGCGCATGAATCTTATTCATCACCACTCATCCCTTCAAGCAGAGGCGGCGCTATGAGCACGCTTAATTAACCCTCACAAAAAAAATCACAGCCTCGAATGCCACCATTAATAATAATACAAATAATAATAATAATAATAATAATAATAATAATAATAAAGTTGCTTCAAAACAAGTCTCCTAGCCCCCCTGCCAACAAGACGCCCCATATCCCTCCTGCTGTACAGAAAATCTGGCGTCGTCCCTGCCTTCAAGGGAAAGGTGCCTTGATGCTGGCGAATCTTGATGCTCCAGTGAACAATAGCTACCCTTAATTCCAAGAATGTAGACAAATTCAAGTCTATAAGCATAAAAAATCCCAAATATATTACATAGGCACATTCCATTGTAATGTGGTAATTAAACTTTGAATATTATATGGACACATATGAGGGTAGTCGGACAATAAGACGAGCACTGGGCCGGCGTAAGAGAGGGGTGGAACAATACAAAGGACTGGCGTAATAGAAGCCTGTGTAATAAAAGGGGGGCTGGCATAGAGGGGGTGAACACAGCATACAGCCTCAGTTACACAATGTCGCGCATACCAAACAAGGCGCATGTAACGAGGTATATACTCGTAACACGTACCAGGTGCCCAGCTGAACACATTCAACGCTACATGAAACATAAACCAACGCTACACACAAACTAATGGAAATAAGTCACTGACTTTTTGGGGTTATCCTAGGGAATTTACACTATGTAAGACAATCGTACTCACACAAATAACCCGCACATAGGAGAGAGACGCTTATGACAATGTTTCAGTCCGATTTGAGCCATTTACAAGTCACACTGCGCCTTTTGATTTGTAAATTATCTAAGTCGGACCGAAACATCGTCATAAGCTTGTCTCTCCTATGTACGGGTTATTTGTGTATTGTTCCACTTACGGTATTGTGCCCATTTGTTCATAACTGTACTTAAGTGTACCTGTGTATAAATTAGCTAACAACCCCCGTCCCCCCAGTTTCAACAAGCAGTGACATCCAGCCGATGTGGTAGGCTGGGAAACACGCTATCCAAGCAGGCCTAGGAAAAAAAAAACGTCTCTACTCGTCCCACAGGTTATGCTAATTAAGTATTTTTTACTTCTTTGAACTCCAACGTCAACAAGTGCGCAGGGTGAGGCTATTACTGGAATAACTCCAAAATTTATATTTTTTATACGATCAACTGAAGAAACGACAGCAAATACCAACCGTTTACACATAGTATAGACCTTTATGAAGAGCGAAATCTTGCCTTAATAAAAACGTGTCTCTGCATTTGTCTTTGCCTTGATACCTACCGACACCGTTTTTTATTCCATAGCCTAAACTAATACATCGAATACCAAAGGATATAGAAAAGCAGCACTATGGAAATATGGTAACAGTTATCAGGAACACAGTAGCCCAGTAGAATAACTAGTCTATAGCTATGGTAGTTGTAGTAGCAGATGGGCGGAACAAAGTGCTTAGTACGTTCAATGGTGATACAACGGTACCTTAACGTAGGTGATAATCACGATGACTGTAAGAGCAAAGTGCTCACATATCCTTCCCTAGCTCGTTCCACTTTTCAACCACTCTGAAACTGGGGAAGGGGGAGGGAAGAGAGAATGAATGAACGCGTGCGTGTTTTTCAGTGGTAGTAATTACAACCCTCCAGCCGCACTCTGTGTATCATCCACACACACATCCACATCCACACACACACACACACACACACACACACACACACACACACACACACACACATACACACACAGTAGTATACACTGTAATATTATCAATTCAAACCTGGTGACCATTTAGTTGAAGCCTACACTGTATTACTACTAATAATAATAACAACAGTAAATAGTAATCTTTATTTATAGAAGTACATGATACAGTTTATACACACCTCATGACTAATAAACTGAAGCCCACATTGTATTAATAATAATAATAATAATAATCTTTACATAATAACATAATACAAGTGATAACACACTTGGTGACCAATAGTGTAGCCTCCACTAAAATCCTGAGTCAAATTATGAAGTTAATATAGAAGCACTTGAGAGTGGTGTGGCGGGCGCGGACAGGCGTACAAAGGGGGTTAGACCCCAAGCTAAAATAATGTCATGAATAATTAAAATATGCAAATAGCGCCCAAAAATATCAAAACTTTAAAACAAACCATTCACAATATGGGCCACAAAACTGTGCACATTTTTATGGAATCTGGGAGAAATAAAATCGGAAGGAAAAAATTACAATTTGAATGCCACGTTTAAAACAGCAATGATTTTTTTTATGCTTTAAGTCTTAAGTGAAATATTACGAATATTTCAACAATGTAAGAAAAGTCTAAGCAGGTCACAAGACTGGCTGGGACTTTGTATATATCTGATGAGTATGACTCAAGAAATCGTAATGACACGATTGCAAACAAACCATACCCCCGGCCGGGATTGAACCCGCGGTCATAGAGTCTCAAAACTCCAGCCCGTCGCGTTAGCCACTAGACCAGCTAGCCACAATAAGATTCATCCAACTAGGTATATTTCTACACCATAGGAAGGTTAGCACAGGCACCACTGTGACCACAAATGCAAGTTTTTACAGACGAATTTCCAGCTAGCGTGGCCGTGACGAACTCTAGCTCAAGTGTTGCAACCCCTGAATAGTTGCAATGATTATGTATATAATTTTATATTGCTTATATTTGCGATAATAGCTAAATCGTAAATGTATTGCTTTATATTGTTATTTGATGTAGTTTCCTTTGTTAGGTAGGATGTAACATATTATGTGCTCAGTTCAAGTCTTGATTGTCTAACTACTGTAATTATCGCTTGTTGCTTGTTAAATTGCCGGCTTCTTGTTGGGCAGCGACAGCAACCCACGGAGCTATCACGTGATCGAGGGGGGGGGGTGTCCTCACCTCGCCTGAAGTATTCAGTCTGCTCTAGACTCTCTTGGTGGTTGGACAGATTGTCTGTCTCATTATTCTTGTTAGTTCTGTAGAACTCTGTTCACAGAACCTTGTATAGACTTAGTGATTTTCGACGTTGTACTGAGGTTGTGTGTCTCATAGACACTCTGAGTAACTCAGGTCCTGAACTATAGCTTCTCACCTAATTTGTACTGGTATCTGTGTATTATCACAGTCGGGGATTTTCTTATGCTGAACTTAGATTCAGTAGTATGGGAGTTTTGTAACTTTTGTGGAGGATCTGCTGATGGTCCCTACTTAGTGTCGTTATATTATCTCCTTGTTCCTGATTCTGTGTTGCAGTTGCTTGTTGTATTGCTATTGGGATTAGCATTCTTTTTATTGTTCAAGCAGACTGTTCTGGTTGCCAGTCAGTCAAGAAGTTAGTTTATTAGAGGACTTTGTCAGTCACTTGTTTAAGTCTAGTCGAGTCTTGAGACATAGCGAATTACATAGAGCACTTACACACATACACAAACTTGTACATATTTGTAATATCTTATTAAATGTTAATGTACCAGACGGTACTTAAGAATTATAAATGTGATATGTGCTTTCAGCACAATAATAATGAACTCGAGAGAAGTGATATTATTTTGATTACTGTGATTAATTTAATTTAATTTAATCTGATAATACATGACTCAAGAAATCGTAATGACACGATTGCAAACAAACCATACCCCCGGCCGGGATTGAACCCGCGGTCATAGAGTCTCAAAACTCCAGCCCGTCGCGTTAGCCACTAGACCAGCTAGCCACAATAAGATTCATCCAACTAGGTATATTTCTACACCATAGGAAGGTTAGCACAGGCACCACTGTGACCACAAATGCAAGTTTTTACAGACGAATCTCCAGCTAGCGTGGCCGTAACGAACTCTAGCTCAAGTCCCTTCACGTCAAATGACTCAAGAAATCAGCTAGCGTCCCGGCCGGGGGTATGGTTTGTTTGCAATCGTGTCATTACGATTTCTTGAGTCATGTTGACGGCAGTGAAGGGACTTGAGCTAGAGTTCGTCACGGCCACGCTAGCTGGAGATTCGTCTGTAAAAACTTGCATTTGTGGTCACAGTGGTGCCTGTGCTAACCTTCCTATGGTGTAGAAATATACCTAGTTGGATGAATCTTATTGTGGCTAGCTGGTCTAGTGGCTAACGCGACGGGCTGGAGTTTTGAGACTATGACCGCGGGTTCAATCCCGGCCGGGGGTATGGTTAATACCCCAACATACGTGTTTCTTTTTACTTGTCAGCGGTATTTACCAAGTTAGACTTCCCCGGTGGTGTACAGGTATGTGGTACAGGTAGCAGGTATACCAAAAAAAATGTGGCAGTAACGGTACACACGTAAATGGTCCAATTCGGACCGAAACATCGTCGTAAGCTTATCTCTCCCATGTGCGGGTTGTGTGTGTAATGCAACGTTTGATTCAAGGTTGAATCTATCATCTACTTGGTGAAGATTCCCGCTGAAAGATGGCCAGACATCCACGTCCTGTCCAGTTTTGTTTGACTTGTTATTGGTCTGTAAAGCTCACCTAATTCATCACTTCTCAAATCGGTAGTAGGATGATAAGACACATGTGCAACAGTTAGGAATCTATTCCGTAACGTTTCGCTTCTTCAATCGTGTACAGAAGAGTTAGCGGAAGCAGTAGAGATGCAAGGATGTCATCAGTCCATCACCCGTGAAGACGTAGTTTTGAGGTGGTCAGTCCTTCAAATTTAATATTCACGGAAGGGCTATGATCCCACAGCAGTCTACTAAAACCCAGACACATATTTACAGCTAGGTGATCAGGCAGGTATGAGTAATAATGGTAGAAGTTAAGTAATTATACCAATGGTTGCAATTATAGTCATATTTTTTAAAGGGGTGGAGGGGAAAGTTAGTGGAAGGCCTCGATCAGATGACCAAAAATCTTCAGCTGTGGGTCATCATATAACCCGCGTCAGGAAACACTTGTCCTGTTTCCAGACGAACTTGCCTACCTATAGAATGTTAGGCAAATGGACACAGATGCAACTAATGTGACATTTTATTGCCTAATATGTATAAGATTTGACCAAGCGTCTCGTTCAGCCTGAGACTTGAACCAAAATCATTTTCGATTGTATCCTACCTAGCGTTTACCTGGTGGAGTCTATCTGGCGTCCACCTAGTCTACCTGGAGGGTGTTCCAGGGGCCAACGCCTCCGCGGCCCGGTCCTTGACCATGCCTCCCGGTGGATCATGAACACAAATTCAAAACATCTGACATAGCAGGATCTAAGATGCCTGCAGTGTGCAAATGGAAAACCGGAATAAAGGGGATATAAACAGCGCGCTGAAAATACATAACCAAGGTAGGACTCGCAGCGATGGTGTCAAGTTGGAGAAAGTTGGATTTAGAAGGAATCTTGGGAAGTGCTGGTTTAGCAATAAAGTTGCTGATGAGTGGAACAAACTTCCAGATATTACCAGTGAGGCAAGAGCTTTGGGTAGCTGTAAATACAGGTTGGACGGGTACATGAGTGAATGTGGGTGGGAGTTAGACCTGCCTAGTATGGGCCAGCAGTTTATTCCTTGTGTTCTAACGCCATCCGCTCACCCTCGTCCCTATTATCATAACTAAGCGCTAAACCCACACGGATCATACAGCGCTGATCCCGTCCCTAAACCTATAAAAAACCTGAGAAAAGACAAAGTAATGAATCATAACTGAAACCCAAGCACCAAACTATAAGCCTACATCATGCCACTCCCACCTCCGCTCCACACATCAAGGTCAACGTTTAGGCCTAGCCGCCGTGTGTAGGCATTTAGTCACACAAATGATAAGAGTCGACGCACCTAACAGCCTCAGGACTGAAGAATTTCTATCACCTGTTACAACCTACCAACAATCTTTATGAATGGTTTCTGCACATTATGTTTATGCAATAGTGTGCATAACAATGTTTTAGTGTATATGATTATTAGTTTATTAGTAGTAGTAGTTGAACTAGTAGTAGTTTTTTTATTAGTATATCTTTATTAATAATAGTAGCAGTAGTAGTGGTGGTGGTGGTTACAGTAGCAGCATATTTATTAGTGTGTTAGGTAAGACACATAGGCAACAGTTAGGTATCTTTATTTCTCGAAATAAAGATACCTAACTGTTGCATATGTGTCTTACCTAACAACCTGTCGGTATTTTATACCATTTTAATGTTCATATTTATTAGTATTAGTATTTTCATTATATTAGTAGTAGTAGTAATAGTAGCAGTAGGTTAGGTTAGGTAAGGTTCGTCAGGAAACAGAACAAATGTTTCCTGACACGTGTCTTGGTCAGATGATGACCCGCCTTTGGAGCTTTTGGTCATCTGACCGAGGCCTTCCGCTGGCTTACCGGTCCACCCCTTTAAAAATTATGGTCATTTATAACCATTGTTTTTTTTTTAGTAGCAGTGACAATTAGTTGTATTAGTTGTATTCTATTTTTTTATTAGTTGTATTAGTTTTAGTTTTATTATTATTAGCACTATTAGTATTATTATTTTCATTATATATTACTATCACTAGTAGTAGTATTAGTAACAGTATTATTATAATTGTTATATTCGCAGGGAAGCAATAAACCCAGGGATTGGGAACTGGGAGGCAGTGTGGTTCGATCTGAGGCATGGAAGGGTACCTCTAATTCCTTGGAACAAGAGCCCTTCACCAGCAACAGGGCAACCCTTCCTTGGCGGGTCTTGATGCAGAGATGCGGCAATAAATGCCGCAATAAATGTCGCAATAAATGCCAGGTATTATGCGGAAAGAGCAAAACCAGGGAAAGTAAGTTTGCTGATAATTCTGATAGAGGTTGGAATCACCTCGAGTGCAGACTAGGGGCGACCCACAGCCTCGCAGAAGATAAAAAAAAAATTAAAGCTTCGAGGAAAAAATCAATTTGCATTTCTCCCTGGTCGTTTGAATATTCCATTTCTCCTACCACAATTCAAGTTACAGCAAGAAGACTGGTTACACAATTCAAGTTACAGCAATAAGACTGGTTACACAATTCAAGCTACAGTCACAAGACTTGTTACATAATTCAAATTACAGCAGTAAAAGACTGGTAACACAACTCAGTCACAAACATTACAATGAAGCCTAATCAATATTAAAAAATTTACACTCTCAGTGTTATATTTCATCACCACACAATAATACACATACACAAATACACTATATACAGTGTACATATTTCCCTTGTGTATATCAGATGTTTACATTATCACAAATCAGCTTATTACGAAACACAAACAAAATTCAGTAAAATTCTAAACATCTAATGTTATTAAAAAGAATCAAACCATACCACGGGTGAGGTTTGAACCCACGGTCAGAGTCTCAAAACTCCAGACCGTGGGTTCAAACCCCACCCGTGGTATGGTTTGCAATCGTGTCATTACGATTTTGTGAGTCATCTGATGTTATTTCTGGGCCCATCGCTTGCGCGACTCGGCCCAAGACTAGCCTTTCCTGTCCGATCAGTCAGGCTGTTGGTGCCAGCAGCACCCGGTTCAATGTAAGCACCACAGCATGGCTGATCAGGAAATGACTCCAGGAACTTGCCAAAACTCTTCTTGAGGGCAGCTACGGGGTCTACCTGGAGGGTGTTCCGGGGGTCAACGCCCCCGCTGCCCAGTCCTTGACCAGGCCTCCCGGTGGATCAGGGCCTGATCAACCAGGCTGTTACTGCTGGCCGCACGTAGTCTACTGCCAATCCCTCTTATATGTGAAGGGTGGGACATATCCACTGATTATCTCTTAGTGTGCTTGTATAACGTATTCAGAGAAAACGTAACTATTAGACGCATCGAGGGAAAACGTAACTACCTGACGTAAAGGGAAAGCGAAGGCACATGCGCAATTCCTCCCTTGAGGAGTCATACTTTATAAACAAAATCAGTAAAGAAAGTGTACATATTCCGACCTCTAAGTGAGACCCTCTTCCACTGAAGAGGACCTCTGTTAGAAGCTGAAACTCTAAGCTCTTCCCTGCGATTATGCAAGGTACAAATATAACGACAATTTAACGAACATATATTCAACATTCTGAAGATTTTGTTTAGCTTACGTTTCGCTTACCTAGAGCTGCCGTGAGGACTGATAAAGCTCAAGATGTGCGAAATAGAACCTACATATATAAAAAGCAACGTAATTTATTTTCGGCAAGGTAAGGTTTGTCAGAAAACAGGACAAGTGTTTCCTGACACGGATCTTTAGTTATATAATGACCCGCAGCTGGAGCTTTTGGATATCTGACCGAGGCCTTCCGCTGGCTTACCGGGACAGAACATTACAGGAGAGGGAACAATTGGAAGAAGAACAAGAATGAGAACCCAAATTAAAACTTCCCTGATTCTTGGCTCCACGTCGTTTAAATCCTCCCACTGACAGGTGCTCCATAGACTGAGATGAACCAAGACAAAATGCGTGCGCGTGAGGCAATGAATGAATTTTCTTTTTTCTATGAATGAATGGACTTAAAGAGACATGGGTGAGACATGAGGTTCATGGCATGGAGTTCATTACTCGGCTTAACTTCAAAGCGCAGCCCATACTCCATGAATACCCTGCCTGCTTATACTGATGACGCTCTCGGTTACCCTTCCCCTTGACTCATGGATAATAACAGCTCATCCTGTGTTGTGAAATATGACAGAAGCTCATCCTGTGTTATGAAATATGACAGCTCATCCTGTGTTATGAAATATGACAGAAGCTCATCCTGTGTTATGAAATATGACAGAAGCTCATCCTGTGTTATGAAATATGACAGAAGCTCATCCTGTGTTATGAAATATGACAGAAGCTCATCCTGTGTTATGAAATATGACAGAAGCTCCTATGTTATGAAATATGACAGAAGCTCATCCTGTGTTATGAAATATGACAGAAGCTCATCCTGTGTTATGAAATATGACAGAAGCTCATCCTGTGTTATGAAATATGACAGAAGCTCATCCTGTGTTATGAAATATGACAGAAGCTCATCCTGTGTTGTGAAATGACAGAAGCTCATCCTGTGTTATGAAATATGACAGAAGCTCATCCTGTGTTATGAAATATGACAGAAGCTCATCCTGTGTTATGAAATATGACAGAAGCTCATCCTGTGTTATGAAATATGACAGAAGCTCATCCTGTGTTATGAAATATGACAAGCTCATCCTGTGTTATGAAATATGACAGAAGCTCATCCTGTGTTGTGAAATATGACAGAAGCTCATCCTGTGTTATGAAATATGACAAGCTCATCCTGTGTTATGAAATATGACAGAAGCTCATCCTGTGTTGTGAAATATGACAGAAGCTCATCCTGTGTTATGAAATATGACAAGCTCATCCTGTGTTATGAAATATGACACAAGCTCATCCTGTGTTATGAAATATGACAAGCTCATCCTGTGTTATGAAATATGACACAAGCTCATCCTGTGTTATGAAATATGACAGAAGCTCATCCTGTGTTATGAAATATGACAGAAGCTCATCCTGTGTTATGAAATATGACAGAAGCTCATCCTGTGTTATGAAATATGACAGAAGCTCATCCTGTTATGAAATATGACAGAAGCTCATCCTGTGTTATGAAATATGACAAAGTTGCAGCTCAGCTTTTTTCAAACACTCATAGATACCCCCCCCCCCCAGAAATTAAAATTTGGTTGGTCGAACAGCTAGTAGGCGATCCAACTG